>NC_030430.2:14587726-14782726 GCF_001660625.3 Ictalurus punctatus
CTCAGGCAGACCAGCCAGCAGTGGCGTAGAAAACAAACCTGCGGTGTAGAAAGGTGATGGGACAATGTGTGAAGGGTGTGATATGACTAAGGCTGTGAAGCATATCCTAAACCCTAATATATATTCACTCACAATGACTTACTACCATTCAGTATTCAAACTGACATGTAACTAAAAATCTGTTCAATTCAAACCGAGGACTAGTCAGGTCATAAAACATCTCATACCCACAGGCACCTACAATACAAAAAAAAAGGGACACATTGTGGTAGAAATTCCAAGACTCCACCTTGTTTAAGGCAAGAAACAACAGTTTCTCGGACGGATAAACTGCATCTGTAACATGTCTCCATTAGTAATAAAAATATTCACATTCACTCACTCGCAGTAACGACTCTATGCTGGTCAGGGTCGCAGAGCCTCTCCTGGTGACACTGTGAGTAAAGCGGCGGTCACACTAGACTTCCAGTATGCAAAATGTCTTCGATCACCACTGTGAATATGGCTAACAACCGTATAGGACATCACATGCAACTCCTGTATGTAGAGACACAGCAATCTACGCAACTTCTCTTTTGATGTTGATTTTACATTCTTTTAAAAGCTGTGTTGTATAAAATGATGCGACACCACTATAATTGTTTTGAAGGGGTCATGCCGTGACGTGTCGATCTTCTATTGAGCTACACATGATACGAATTCGCAGGTCAGAGTTCACAAAACGTAAACTGTGGAACGCAACGAAATGCGAAACTTCTTCGCATGAAGCTTGCGTTTTCCGGTCTCCAGCATTCACATGCTTGTGAATGGAAGTGAAAGGAATGAAAAGTGTAGTGTAGACCACCATACACAGGGCACCATACACACACATTCCCAACTAAAGGCAATTTATCTTAGCCAACCTACCTACTGCATTGTTTCATATTTGGAAACTGGAACACCTGAAGGTAACCCATACGGACACAGGGACAACATGCACTGAAACCTCGCACAAACGGTAACCGCCTGAGCGCAGAATTCAATCCGTGCGTGCTGGAGCTGGGAGGCAGCAATTCTGGCGACCACCACGTTATCTGAAACTTAGCAACCATCTCTAGAAAGCATAAGCGTCTTCATTATGTCATATATTCCTGAAATGCTTGTTTCCTGATATAGAATAGATTATCATTACGATATACGTCAATTTCCCTTATAAACATTCATAACCACATTAAAACACTTTTCTATATTCAGAACCAAAAATATCAGTTTCTAGATGTCCTGTGTTCATCAAATTTTACATATTCATTCTCATCCCTAATTTGAAATGAGGAATTTCCGAAAAATGATTACCGATTACTGTTATATTGATGTTTCATAATAAACTTGAGAGTATCTTCACAGGGAAACATTTTATTTCTGACATCAGAAGACTAGATTTGTTTTATGTATACATATTTAATTAGCTGAAGCCTCAGTTGCATAAATATTGTTTCCAATACTTATGAAAATATCAGCAAGCAGCTCTATCATTTAAACAATATCGCATGAGCGCGGTTATACCGAAGCTTGACAAGGCTGTGATTCGCGGCAGGCCGAGCACTTGTAGCTAATTATAGCCGATATTCAGTACAACTGCATTCTTCCTTTTCAGTGTCATCTGAGAAGCTTCAAAAGTTGTATTCCTTAAAAACTATTGTTTGCTCTGTCCACCAATGATGCCGCCAATCCTAAATGGTCTGGTCTGCACTTATATAGTGCTTTTTTTACCTTAATGGTTCCAAAGCGCTTTACACTGGTTCTCATTCATGCATTTACACACACACACACACACACACACACACACACACACACACACACCCCAATGGTAGCTGAGCTGCCATGCAAGGTGCTAGCTTGCCATCAGGAGCAACTTGGGGTTCAGAGTCTTGGCCAAGGACACTTCGGCATATGGAGTCATGTGGGCCGGGAATTAAACCGCCAACCCTACGATTAGTGGACAACCCGCTCTACCAACTGAGCCACAGCCACCCACAACTCTACTGTAGTAACCGTTTCAAACTAGGAAGTGGAATTTTTTGTTTTTACATGGTGGAAAACAGACGAGCACAGTGATACACACAGTGAACCGTCTCAGTGCATTTATACTAAATATAAGCACTCTTGGAATGCCGTTCGACCGAACAAATCAGCGTACCGGAAATAACCTATTCATATGTAGAGTCCTGTACTAATTCTTGTTAATGGGAAAGCTCAGCTTTTAAGACCTGGAAAGCTTTGTAGGGTTTTTACTGTACAGTAGGTGCCTGCAGAGCACATCATAGAGATACAGTACGTCACATGTACGGCATGCTGAGCATCACCAGAAGTACCAACCTGGGGCAATAGTGACCACGCGGATGCCCATAGGAGCGAGATCTCGAGCAATTGGAAGGGTCATTCCCACAATACCGCCTTTAGATGCAGAGTATGCAGCCTGGCCCACCTAATAAACAGTGGAAAGAGAGAATGAAGGTGCACAGCAGCACTTGGGAAGAAATCAACATCGCAGGGGTGTTTTAGGTGATTCAGATTTACCTGCCCATCAAAAGCTGCAACGCTGGCGGTGTTAACGATGCAACCTCTGTGTCCATCAGCATCTGGTTCATTCTTGCCCATCATCCCTGCCGCCAGCCTTATAACATTAAAGCTGCCTGCAATATTTACCTTGAACAGACAAAAAGAATAAGGACTAATAAGAGGGAAAAAAAGAATCAGGACTACACTTAAATGTGACACTATTCGTTAATGATAATTCTTACAACCAAGTATGCATTGAATATTTATTATGAAACCAGATTAAGTAGAGTAGAGTACAGTAGTGAAGCAAGTCTTATAAAGGAAACTTCAAAGTGACTCAAAAAGGTTTAAATCTCACAATATCGCTTTCATTTCAGCCCAGATAGGCCTAATCTCCCTTTTACTAACACTAATCTAGTTATACAACATTAGTGGGGTGCTAGAAGAGTAATAAACTCACATTGATGACCCTACTGAAGTCCTCCAGACTGTGAGGGATGTCCTTTTTGAAGTTGTATGTCTTAACGGCGACGGCAATACCAGCGCAGTTCACCGCCAGGTCCAGTCGGCCAAACTTCTCTTTAGCCAAATCCACAGCTGAGCGCACGTCTGACTCTGAAGTTACCTAGATCAAAAGAGGCACGTTAGAAAGTCCTCTCCTGGCTCAGGTCTTATCTGACCGATCGTTATCAGTTCGTAGATGTAAATGGTGATTTCTCCATGCGTACTGAGGTTACTTTTGGAGTTCCACAGGGTTCTGTTTTAGGCCCACTGCTCTTTACTTTATATATGCTACCCCTAGGTCAAATTATTCGTAAACATGGAATTAGCTTCCACTGTTATGCTGATGATACACAGTTGTATGTTTCAGCGACGCCAGAGGACAGACAGAAGCTTATTAAAGTTGAGGATTGTGTAAAGGACATTAGACATTGGATGTTAATTAATTTCCTTCTACTTAATTCTGATAAAACAGAAATACTTTTATTAGGCCCACGTGTAGCTAGAAGTAATCTTTCTGATCACATGGTTACTCTGGATGGTCTTTCTGTTTCATCCTGTACAGCAGTTAAAGACCTTGGAGTGATTATTGACTCCAGCCTATCATTTGATGCTCATGTAGATAATATTACTAGGATAGCCTTCTTTCATCTCAGAAATATTTCTAAAATAAGAAACATATTGTCACTACATGATGCGGAAATACTAGTTCATGCATTCGTCACCTCTAGATTAGATTACTGTAATGTCTTACTGTCTGGATGTTCCAGTAGGAATATAAATAAGCTCCAATTAGTCCAGAATGCAGCTGCTAGAGTCCTAACTAGAACTAGAAGATACGACCATATCACACCGATATTATCAATACTGCATTGGCTCCCAGTAAAATCTCGCATTAACTATAAAATACTTTTATTAACCTATAAAGCACTAAATGGTCTCGCGCCACAATATCTAAGCGACCTTTTGGTTTTATATGATCCGCCACACCTACTTAGATCAAAAGATTCAGGCTATTTGACGGTACCTCGAATAGTGAAGGCTACAGCAGGGGGAAGAGCTTTCTCTTATAGAGCCCCACAGTTATGGAACAGTCTTCCTATTAGTGTTCGGGACTCAGACACAGTCTCAGTGTTTAAGTCTAGGCTTAAAACGTATTTGTTTACTCAAGCCTACCCTGACTAGATTCTGTTCTACTACTTCGCAGTCATAATTATCTTTTTTCTCCCTCTCTCCTTTCGCCGAGCCCCACACGAATTTATGGAGATACTAGAGATCCAGATCCTTTCTGCCTCTGGATGGAGCTCAAATCTTCTTTAATTCCAGACTGCTGGGACTACGGCTGCTCCTAACGCCATACAGACTTCATATAAATCCATAATGAACTTTTTCCCACTAACTGTTGTTACCCAGATGAGGATGCGTTCCCTTCTGAGTCGGGTTCCTCTCAAGGTTTCTTCCTCTTAAAACATCTTAGGGAGTTTTTCCTTGCCACCGTCGCCACTCAGTGGCTTGCTCAGTTGGGATAAATTCGCACCTTTAATATCTGTATACCATGTTGATATTTCTGTAAAGCTGCTTTGAGACAATGTCTATTGTAAAAAGCGCTATACAAATAAAATTGAATTGAATTGAAAGATCCATTAAATTCCTATGCCTATAACAAACAGCTGTACAATGAAAGCATGGAAGAATTGTTACAAATATCTATTCCAGTGTAAACAACTCTAATGTCTCCAGATGCCTGGAACCATCAGTAATATGTATCTGGTGCTGTTTCAACTCATTGCCATTTGTTTCAAAGTCATGCGCCAATTCGACTTCCTTCCTTTAAGCAAAAAAAAAAATAAATAAATAAATAAATAAATAAATCTAAACATCATCTGAAGACTTATTTGTTTGGAACTAAATGCTGGAAGTAGTCGTACAGAAGAAGCTGGAAAGCCATACAGGTTTTAGATGGATGTGTGACTTTCACCTGAAATTAGAAGCCTCTGGATGACAAACAACTTTAAATCTCAGTGGATGGCGGTACTTACATCAGCTGGAGCGAACGCACAGCGCTCGCCGAGAGCTGCAGCCACATTGTGGCCATCTGAGCTTGGCAGGTCAAGGATTACAGCGCTTGCGCCGTGGTTGACCAGCCGCTCCACTGTAGCCCTGCCCAAACCCGAGGCACCTCCTGTGACCAGCCCCACCATTCCCTTAGAACAGGGAACAAAACAAGGGCATGTAAAGTCATTCAGTGGAATTTGGACAGATGGAATTAACCATTTTCAGCAAGATGAGGCACAGTTACCGTCTACTCTGTTATACAGTATAATAAAAATGCAAATCATATATTAGTAAGACACAATAAATGCCCATATAGTATTTAATTAAATCTACTTTGAGGGGGGGCGCAATCGTTTAGTGGTTAGCGCGTCTGCCCCACACCTCCGGGGTTGGGGGTTCGATTTCTGCCTCCGACCTGTGTACGCAGTTTGCATGTTCTCCCCGCGCTTTGGGGGTTTCCTCCCCCAGTCCAAAGGCATGCATTGAAGGCTGTTCGGCATTTCTAAAGTGGCCGTAGTGTGTGAACGTGTGTGCGATTGTGCCCTGAGATGGGTTAGCTCCCCGTCCAGGATGTCCCCCACCTTGCACACAAGCTCCCTGGGATAGGCTCCAGTCTCCCCCGCGACCCTGTATAGTACAAGCTGTACAGGAAACGGATGGATGGATGGAGGAATAATGAATTGTCACGTCAGGTCACATCTGCTTTAGGGTCCCCATTTCAATCTTGACCTTCTCTGTGTGGGTTGCCTCCCACCTCCAAAAACATTCCAGTCTCTAAGCTTTCCCAAGCTCTCTGTGTGTGTGTGTGTGTGTGTGTGTGTGTAAATGCCCTGATGGACTTGGGGGGACATCCAGGGTTCCAGGGATAGGCCAGGATAAAGCTGTTACTGAAGAAGAATGAATGAATGAATGAATGAATGAGACAGAGAGATTGATTGAGACACTTAATTTTGAGGGGACGTACATACAAAAAAAAAAAAAAAAACAACAAGAAAACATAAACTTCAGGAGGTCCTGAACCGGACCGGTAAATAATAATTTCGTTAGCCATCACCATGTGTGAGATCTTTTATGATTGGTTTATCAGCACGCAGGCAGGTGGAGTTCAGTCTCAGCTTGAAGATCAGAGAGAACACATTACCGGACACGTGTTATCTCATACTGAGTCCTCACATGACTTAAAGCACACTGTATAAACGGCATGCACTGTCTCTGCTGCAGTGAATAAACAAACCCTCACCAGCCTATAATCACTTTTATTGCCGGCTTTGCACAACAACACTTTTTGTAAGAAGGCTAAAACTCGTCTACTGGCTTTCCAAGACACAAATACGAAGTCGGAAATATATCCATGCATTCGAAGCAAAGCTTACATAGATACCACAGAACATAAAGCTGCTTCGGCGCAGGGACTACTCGTTATTCTCACTCTCAACTGCTTTCTCACCTTGAGCTTCCTGATATTCGCCATGTTTGCAAGCGGCACTGCTGCGGCGTCAGAATGACGTCTGATAAGGAAAAGGCACGAAACAGAATTTCAGACCAATCACATGCACGAACGCAACTCCTCCCCTTATCCTATTGGCTGAGGATTCTTTGATTGACGCGCGCTCAGGCCTCTCAGATTTCAGACCAGGGGCATTAAGTTCACAGCCGGAAAAATCAACTTCATTACATTGAAACTTCTTGAATGTTCTGTTGCACTTTATGTATTATCATACGACTGTGTACTAAATATGGTTATTTTTATTATTAACCCAATATTATTATGAACTGTTATTACTGCTAGCAGTTTTGTTTAAATCAGCAATATTTGTTCTATAAAAATAAAGTTCTTAAGTTAATTTCTCCAAGCTGGAGTAGGAGAATTATCAAAATATTTAAAAGTTTTATATTTTACAATTAGCCAGTGAGGGCTGTGCAGGATGTCTGTACAGAAGGTACCGTTGCAGAATCACAGCACCAGGGTCCCTGGTTCAGTCCTAAACACAGGTTGTAGCTACACTGTCTGTAGCTTCACACATTCTTGCTACAGTACTTAAGAATTATTTTCTGATGTATTAAAAAAAAAAAAAAAGACAAACATTTGAAATAATTGTACAATAAAAAGGCAAAGTCAAACTTAATTCATAAAATGTGCTCAGTTTATTGAATGTACTTCCTGAAGAACAGACAACAGATAAAATATTCATAGGCAATGCATATAATAAAATACATCAATTGTTCAGGATGGAATTATTTATACTAATTGCTGTGGTTCAGGACTCTGGCATGGAAGGCAGTAAGATGTATGGTTATCTCCAAAAAAAAAAAAGGGCAAATAATACCATCCCCCACAACAACACAACTTACTACCTCAGCACACCCAAGCCACATCCGAACATGTCCCATGCTGTACGTTTCACTTGGAGCGCTCCATTTACATTTTCTCTACTTCCATGATGGAGGGCATGATGCGACGCAGGAGCCGTGAGAAAGACAGTAGACTGTATAGTTATCTCCTAGATCTGGTGTGATCCCAAACTATACAAACTACTACCTCAGCTCACAGCCCCCAGCACCACAGTCCACGATCATAACACCGAGGCTGGAGGAAGCACAGATTTACAGCTGTAGTCACTTCATGAACAGGAATACTGAACAGAAACCAGTGCTGATTGTGCAGTTTGATAGGTCAAGAGAAAAATGTATTTTAAAAATTATATACCATTTCAAGATTCTAGTTAACCACACTAAATATTGCTAATCTAAATTGCTCAAATAGACTAAATCCAGTCTTTCTAGGGAGTATATTTTTGTCATAAAATGAAAGAGATCCTATTTCTTATGGGCTTGTTTTTTCTGTATTTGCTGTTGGTTCCATCAGCTACAGAGATACAGAGGTAATAAAGATGATTGAAGATAGTATATCCATCATTAGAAGCATCACATGTCATCAGTGGTGGACTGACACAAACAGTAAAGTAGTAATACCCAGGAATACTGGCTGTTTTAAGATGCAAAATCCTCTTACCAAAGCTCAGCCAATTTGGTCACACCATCCTCAGAAAAACATTGCTGTATCCTCTTCACGAGCCTAGACACAAACAACAAACATGAGCTGACATTTAACCAAGCACAAACGAAACAGGGTGAGAGCTACTTAAAACCCAGGGCAAAAGCAGTTTAAAAAATAGCTCCTCCATTTAACGTGGACAGTACAAACACTACTGAAATGTTTTTAAGCAATCTTGAACATGCATGCTTTTTAAAAACATAACAGTGTAGAATCGCATACATAAAGTCATGTCTAGACCAGCTGAACACAGTTCTGTACGTTCTGGAAGGGTTGGAAGGAAGCTTGGACAAACACTAGTAGTTTATAAAGAAGTGAGTGTTGAGTGGCAGAGAGGTGACTGTTTATAAAAGCAGCTTTATCCCTGTAACAGGCACACAACCGAATACTATGTTCATTATTACTAATTGGGTCAACAGAATCTAATTTTTATTTTTTCCCCAAATTCACCGATTTGAGCACAACTTATACACAATGAACCTGTAATATGGTTTTACTTTCGCAATGAAAAATTTTACAAGTGCTTAGACGGTCCGTACAGGATTTCTCAGAGTTTCTTGTGATTGTTGTGTGCAAAAATTGCTTGCTTTTGCTGTTTTTTCAGTTGTGTGCTATTTTGAGGAAAACTACTTGAATTGGTGAAATTGCAATCGCACAAAATTGTTTTGCACGGTCTTTCGCATTGATGTTTGTCGGTAAATGAGACCTTTTAGCTGTACGAAGCATGTGAAGCAAAGAGGGCTTTGACCAAATGCATGCTGTGATGATGTCACATGGCCCAAATCTGTGGAAAATCTGCGGTAATTTTGAAAAAGCTCCAGCAAATATTGCGGAGTTTCTTTGATTTTGTTAGGAATGTCACGATACCAAAAATCTAGTAGTCGGTACCGATACCACAAAAAGTACACGATACTCGATACCACGGCTGGCAAAGAGACAGAGAGAGAGGGCGGGGAGATATTTTAGTTATAAAACACTGTCTGACAACAACTAATAATAAGTGCTAAGGTGCCCCCCTAAACACACACGCACCCCTTATACTCTGAATGCAAGCATTAGTTTAAATTCACTGATATGGTGGCAAGCCAAAAAGATTTATTAAAAGCATGAACATTTGAATAATTAGTGACATTAGGCTACATTTAGCTGACAGGACACGGGCTGAATGGCGACGCATGGCGGCCCATTAGGAAGTAGTTTATAACGTCGCAATGTGTTAGCGTCGTTAACAAATAACTGGCTATCGCTAACATTACATGGAGCATAACGTTAGCTGGTTTCACAGCAACAATGCCAACTGCCTCCAACAAACATAATATAAGACCGTCTTTTAGGTGCTTCACCAAATTCCAGGTGTTTCCTTGCTTTGTTTGAAATGAACAATAGCATCGGTTGCACACCGGAAACCAATGCTAGCTTTCCTCTCAACGAGTCGGGACGGAGCTAAACTTGTTAAGCTAAGCTAATCTTCTGTAGTTTCCCCCCCCGTATGCTTGTAGGCTTTCTTCTTCTTCACCACCACTTGTGGACCGACTAATACACTTATGCGTATTTGCTGCTCCCTTCAGGTCCGGAGGAACTGCAACCTTAATACCAACGGTACTTACAAAACTGCAGGAAAACAAGTACCATCACGTTTTAAGCATGTTGGTACCCACTTGGTACAGAAGTATCTGCTCTCGTGACATCCCTAGATTTTGTGTTCATTTCCACGACCGCATAATCCTGGAGGGACTGCTTAGATATGAAACTACAAGCAAATATTTTGAGTTATGTCGTCTACCACACGCACTAGGCATACTGCCTCTCAATTCACCTACTTATACTATGCATTAAAAAGTATGTACTCGTTTTTTTTTGTAAGAAAAACAAACAAACAAACAAAAAAAAAACATACCTTTGGGTGTGTAGCAAGAGAGCATGAGAGTACTGGGACATACTAATACGTCATTTAATGGAAGAGAACGTTGTTGCCTAGTAACACACTGCATTTCAGCTTTTCTTCATTCATTATTCCTTCGGTGGTTCTTAGGGTTAGCCTTAGCGACTTTTCAGCAACTTAGCGACTTTTCAGACCCCTTTAGTGACTTTTTTTTTTGTTAAGGGGGGGCTAGCGACAAATCTGGCGACTTTTTGGACAAACCTTAGCGACTTTCCAAATGTCACCAGTACTATCAAGCAAGCTCGAGGTGTTGCTTTCCCGCTGCACTCACACCTCTCTCTGTGTCTGCTCTGTTCAGTGTGTGGCTGAGAGCCGGAGATTTAACAATGTCATGGATAACGAGACGCGCCCTTCGTCCCAATTTACATCATTCATATGCGAATGTTTTTAAAACGCAAGACGAATGTAATGCAACATGTTTTACATGTAAAATAGTCCACGTTATTACAGCCTAGTTCTCTTGTTCAAAGTAGTTATAGTGTTCAGAAACATTTTATATCATTCATGTTCCATGTCTGTTATATAGTTTTATAAATGTCATAAAAAGTAATTAAAAAAAGTACAAAAAAAACACAAAGGTTTATATATATATATATATATATATATATATATATATATATATATATATATATATATATATATATATATATATATATATATATATATATTAATTAAAAAAAACAGATTGGGTGTGTGTGTAATATATATACATAGAAGAGATAATCATTACACCTGGTCTCCTCCAATATGTTAATTAATTAATTTATCATTCCCTTGATTGAATTTTCCCACCTCTTTAAAAGCTGTGGGAAATATTAGCTGAAAAAATGTCCACGGATCCACACACATACACAACATGGCATATTTCCCCATACTACAATTTGGGACACACTAATTCTCATCTCGGATGCTATTTAGGACAGATAGTATTAGAACTGGGATGCAGCATATTTACCCACTATAAAGGGGCTGGGGGGAAATACAACCATACTTTTATATATTTTCCACGATATTCAAATTTTTTGAGATGCACCTGTATACTACATGTCCTACACACAGCTGGAAACTTTATTCTAGATATTTTAGTAAAAGATACGAGTGGTGAGAAGCAGAGAGGTCACTGCTTATCAACACAGATATAATATAAAGGAAGAGACCATGTTTAAAGTCTTCATTTTCAATTCTTAAAACTCTGAATAGTTAATTTCCTTTCAGAATATTATTTAATAGCACAGTTATAGAAAACCCATCAACAGCAGGTGGCGTGTGGCTGCCTCCAGGTTAAGCATTTTACTTAGACATTGACCGATTGATTGGTTTTACAGATTAATCGGCACTAATTGCTGGAACTATCGTTTATTGACAAAAATAAACACCGATAGTTTTTCCCGGTTGTGTCTGACGCGGGAGCAGCTGAGAAAAGGTCCGCTGTCATTTTACAGCACAAGAGCAGCCTCTAGAGGAAAAATAAAAACTATCACCGACAAATATTGTGTCATCTGAAGTGTTTTTAAAAATTAATTTTGGATGTTACTTTTTGGTTCAGTTTTGATGGATATCCTTCAAAAGGATATCATTTCTTCTTCATTTCTTTAATATTTATTAATAGTTAATACATTAATATTTATTTGTAAAAAGCACAGTACGTCTTCATTGTACAGTCCGTACTGTTTTTTTTTGTCATAAGTTCAGCAATATTTTACTGAGTGTGTTATGTCTTCAATCAGAATCAAATTTATCCATTAGATACAGCCTAATCTGAATCAGGCTAAACCCTCCAGTTTATCCTATACAGCTTATCGTTTATCCTATACAGGGTAGCTGGGAGACGAGCCTATCACAGGGAACTCGGGGCACTAGGCGGGGGACACCCTGGATGATGTGCCAACCCATTGCAGGGTACAATCGCACACACATTCACACACTACGGACAATTTGGAAATGCAGATCAGCCTACAACGCATGTCTTTGGACTGGGGGAGGAAACCAGAGTACCCAGAGGAAACCCCTGATGCACAGGGAAAACATGCAAACTCCACGCACGCAGGGCAGAGGTGAGATTCGAACCCGGTCGGTTGATTAATAATTATTGGCAGATACTTCCCAACTTAGTTATCAGTAGCAATAAAATCCACTATCGGTCAAACTCCAGTTTTACCCTTCGCTTAGTGTCTCATTAAAAGAAGTTGGATAAGCAGATACTTTTTCAGATACCGTTTTGCAAACAAATTCGGACCGCCCTCGACATCTGTCGAACAAGTCACCGTGTAGTCAGTGTCATGCTAAATATGCAAAATAATTTGACCAAAAATAATTCCAAACTGAGATGCTTCTAAGCAGTTTGCCTTAGTAGATAAGCTTTGAAAAGTAAACAGGGTGTAAAAAAAAAAGTGCAACTCTGACTGAACTTTAATTACAGCTGGTGTACACTCCAAAGCAGGAAACTGCTGGTGCAAATCTATTTCTTCACTAATCTGTATGCAGAAAACTCAACGTAGCTAGTTAAACATGCTGCACATAACTCCCTGCCACTGGTGAAACTAAATTACACTCAAATGTAGGATGTGATGGTGTGCATACAGCCTAGTCTGTGCACTCACACACTGATGAAGGCTTGCGCCACACGTGTTATAAAGTCCAAGAGGCGCAGAGTGAATACATGAATGTTTTATTGATTTCGCCTGAAATGCCTGATCCAATTAAAACAGCAGTGCAAAGAGAAACACGTACACCAGGTTTAAAATGCCAGTGAACTACTCCCTCAAGGCAAACAATTGAAAACAATGGTGTGTTTGAACTGCGATGCATCTTATCACCCCTGCATTGTTTATCCAGGTTTATCCAAGCCTCTCAAGGCTACACAGAAATTGTTTTTTGATATATGGTGCGAGCGAGCTGCGGGGACGGACGGACACACACACTTACTTCAGTTGTGAACAAAACCTACGAAGAAATCTATCAGCACTAGAAGCAAGAAAATCACCAGAGGCTTCCAGTGTGATGTATTGAATTCAGTCAGAGCAAGCTGTGATAAACTCTGTATGTCGCATGGACACAATGTCCAATCCAAAGCACTGGAATAACAAAAATAAAAGACTATTATTTACTTCTGCCTAGCAGTATATGGTTATCTACTACTACAGCCTACATGGGGAAATAATCCACGCTGGGGTTGTGATGTGGCTCAACACAACGTAACTGTTAGAACCACAAAAACCATTCGTTTCCACTGACAGCAGTGTTTTATTCTTCTTATACCACAGCAATTAACCAACTTTTACGGCTGTTTTTTTTTGTTTTTTTTTTAATAACGTTGAACTTTTAACCTTTTACAAGAACATCTAATACTGTGAAATATCCATGAGACAAGTTCCAATTCCTGTCATCACTTAAACCATAGCAGCTATAAAGAGTCAGTCCCGCACCATCCTCTCGTTCTTCCCTCCGGTTAATAAGACAAACACACATGGCTTGTCAGGTTACTGAGAAACCAGTGGCTTAAACCTTACACAGCCAAGAAACCTTCAATAAACCTTAAATGTTCAAGACGCATCTACTTACAGAAAACATCAACATATCAACAATTCTCCATTTTTTTTTGTTAAATAACAAAACATTTTTAATAAGTTTCTTATTTGTCTTAGATTATACAGAGTGTCTGCCATACAAGTCCCAGTCAACAAGCGGTTACTATAGAAACAATACTGTATTAGAAACCTGTGATTTGAGGTACAGCCAGAACTACTGTTACAGTCAAATAACCTTCTAACCAATCAGCTCTGAGAAATCATCAGCTTATATTTGTGGTGTACAACCAGAAGAACCAATGCCGGAGTTTGTAGCTGTACTGCAGATAAAGTTCAGAAGTGAAACACATTCCTTAATATCAGTTAGCTATTAGATACAGCCCAAGTCTAGTTAATTTAACTAAGCCCATCCATCCAGCAATCCATCCATCCATCTTCTGTACCACATATCCTACACAGGGTCACGGGGAGCCTGCAGCCTAAGACAGGGACTCGGGGCACAAGGCGTGGGATGCCCTGGACAGGGTGCCAACTCATTGCAGGCCACAATTGCGCACACACACACTCATACACCCATTCACACACTACAGACAATTCGGACATGCCACTCAGCCTACAGCGCATGTCTCTGGTCTGGGGGAGGAAACCGGAGTACCCAGAGGAAACCCTCGAAGCACAGGGAGAACATGCAAAGACAGGGAGTGAGGCAAACGTGCTAACCACTATGGCCCGGTTTACACTACTGTGTTTTTGTTTTAAAACGTATAACTTTTCCTACGGTTACACCCGTCGTGTACACTACTCCGGCGTTTTCAACCCATGAAAACTGAGACTTTAGCAAATGCCGAAGACCCCGTTTTAGTCTGAAAACTCTTGGCTGTCGTTTCAGTGTAAACATACCAAAACGAAGACTTCTGAAAGCGAAAGCGTGGCTTCCCACATTTGCCCCCTGATTGGGTCTTCTGGATCATTGCGTATCCTTCCCGGATTCGTTAAACCCCTACCATATGACCATTACCCAACCTTTATCGTATACACAACAACACGGAGACTGAACCGCAAACTTTGCTGGCTTGGTTGTCATTCTTAGCATCCATTGCGCAGTTAAATTCTGTATTTTCTAATACTGCAGCTGCCTACATGCAGAAGAGGCGAGCTATGATTAGAGCAATCGGCAACAAATCTCATTTCCAGTGGCGTAAGCCCTACGTGGAACGCCGGATTGGACTAGCAACCAACTTCCTGTTTACACTTGTATGCGCATGCCCAGTGTGTATGAATTATGTGACATGCGTTTTCGGTTGTGTAGTCTGGACGGAGATCGTTTCTGAAACACAGTGGAAACGCCAGTGTGGGCGAAGACCATTTTCAATTTAGAACAAAAACGCAGTAGTGTAAACAGGGCCTAAGCCCGCCAATTTAGCTAAACTTACACAGAATTTTCAGCTTAAACACGTCAAATCAGAAGTTGGGATGGTTTGAATTCTTACCTTAAGGCTGACGAATGACTTTTCCCACTATACAGCTAATCTGCCTGTACGGCCGATTTTACAAAAGTCTCTCTCCAAGTCACAAAATCCATAATGACTTTCATGGAGGAGAATAAACTTTCACTGAGGAGAATTCCCTGGACCTAAGAAAGCCATTTGGACTGGACATCATGTCCCAATACATCTCTGTAGTCATTTCAGAAGCTCTAAATAGTATTGGACCCAAACGTGACAGTCGAGTCCATTGTGGTGGCTTAGTTGAACAATGACGGTGCTCCCAGTGTGTAAATAAAATATAATAACAATAAATCGGACCACTTTACATTACTTAAGACTCTGCAACTTGCAGAGGCCTATCACATCCCCCACAAACATTTTCACATGACTTTGGTAATTATGTTACAAAACTTAAGAACTCGTAAAACTTGAACCTGTAGCACAAAACCTGTGCATGTATCTTAAATATAAGCATTTGTAGAATAAAAGTCTTAACTTGTAGCATGTTGAAATTTTAACCGACAGAAAATATTCTTGCAACCTTCTCTCTTTCCATGTGCTCTCTCTCACTCTCACACTACATTTAGATGGACAGCAGTAATGTAATTATTGACCTTATTCTGAATAAGACAATATTGTGATTAAGGTGTTTACACATGAGTCGCTTTTAGAATATTCTTTTCATGTTCAGGTTTTGCATGTTATAGAACATAGATCGATTAACAGCAAACGTCATTACGTCCCCACGCCACGCCGTCCGACGTTCCCTCCAGAATTTCATGTTTCAACATACAGTTCGTCTTCGTTATGGCACCGTATACAGTTTTGGGTGTTATTTTTAATTTAAGAAAGCTTCAAGTGCAGTTAATTATTTGTCACGCTATACGTGCAAATAGATGACTGCTTGAAGCCGTGGGCTGCGTCCCAAACCGCATACTTATCTAATATATAATAGCTGAAATACATGCATCTCACCTACTATATAGCAGGTAAGTACACGATTTTGGATGTAGCCGTGCTCTCGTTTGCCGTTGAACGGTTGAGCACTGCCGTGCCTGTACATGTCTTGTCGTAAAATGCGGTGAAAACTCTCACACGACGTTAATAGTGTGATTAAAGAGTGTACATGTCTGTAATGCACTTCCATAATGCGACTAAAATAGGAGTACTCCACACATCTTAATTCGATTTGTGTTTACTTCTATCATGACTTTAGTTGGATTAAGGTCATCAAAAATCGCTGTTTACATAATAGTTACTTAATCGGAGTACTGTCTTAAATCGGGTTAATAACAGAATATTGTTGTCCATGTAAACATACATGTAGAAAGCTCTACATTTACACAAGTTTCTGTTCAGGTTTAGAAGTGAATAAACATCATAGCGTGGCCTCACTTTTCATTTCACTGGTGGTCAATTAGTGAAAGTTAATGTACACAATCCTGTGTATTTATTGTACATGTTGCATTCGTCTCATAGGGCTGTGTATATGCACTTTATATATTCTCGTGTGTGTGTGTGTGAAGTCAAGAAATGACTTCTTGTTCTAATGTGTATGGGTTATTATTTGTCTGAACATTAGCAAAATGCTAGAATATCCCAACATCAACTTTCTACTCAAATACATTTATATCACGGACATGTAGCTTAGGGCGCATTCAAGCAGCCATGTTTACAAGGTCAGTGTCTTAAAGTAATTTCAATGCTAAAAATGTGAAATACACCAGACGCACTGGCTAGTTCAGTTCAATAAACTTAACAGGCCAGAAATGATTCTGCCTGTCTGCTTATTAGATATGCAGCTCTATAAACTGAATACTAAGGTGAGCCTGAATGCTCAGTGTTTTGGTTAATCTCACTGGCTGGTTATATTAATTAAGACTAAGTGGAGGTGGCTAACGCTACAGAGCGCTATATATTTACAGCTACGGACGGGCTTTTCCAGGTATGTTAGCCTGACCACGCTGAAACAGCGAAAACAAGCTAACGTTATTCGACTCAGACGTCAATGAAAAGATAAAACATGCGAGGTTAATAACGATTTCGAGGAATAATATATGTTGATTTATGATATGTAAGTACATTGCTGATAAATCAGTTGACTGATAGACATTTTTTGTTTGTTATAAAAATGGCCGCTGGAGATGATGGCCATCTGCACGCTCTAAAGACGTGTCCTTCAGATATTTCCATTCGCGTCTTCGTTTTATTTTTCTAAAGCATTACAACAGAAAGGAAGAGTAACGCTTCCTCGCCCTCGAACATGAACCTGAATAAAGAAATGGTATGTTTTTGCTCACCTGAGACAGTGACTCCTACATGTCTTCGCCATCTTAGAGCAGCAAACCAGACGATCCTCTCATATCGCGAGATTTGGATTCTCGCGGGGGTGGGGGTGTCTGGGGCTCGGCTGTCAGGGTGTGTTTCTGTGGAAACCGGACTACTTTTAAAATTGCAGCCAAGTTAGATCAGCGTTTCACACACAGAGACATTTATTTATTTATTTATTTATTTATTTATTTATTTATTTATTTATTATAAAAATCGATGACGAGGTGTTTTCCTTTGTTACGTAAAAGCATGCTCCAGTTTTGAAACGATATTGTATTAAAACAAGCGCATTAATACACACCTGTGATATGCCTTGCAACAGGAACTACTGTCAGAGGAGCTAGAATATTGAGCAACAGCTAGTTCCGGTCCACTAGTTTGATTAGAAAATCAGCATTCCAAGAGTGCTAATAATTATTATAACCGCGCTGGTACATTTCACTGTTTGTATCACTCTGCTTGCCTGTGTTCCTTATATACAATTCTAGAAAAACCTAGCAATGGTTTTAGTTTGAAACCGTTACTACTTATTATGGGATGTCAGTCAGTCTGTGGGTTGCATGGCAACACGCACCACTCTGTACAGCGGTGGCTTCTTTGGGAGCTATTTACGTTGATGGAGCAAAAACAAACAATACTTGGATATAACTTCTTATTTATATTAATTTCTTGAACTAATGTATAAAAGCACGGTCACACTCACAGTCATGCTGTTGTACTGAATCAAACAACGGCAAACTCGTGTGCTGTTTCTTAAATAAAGTTTACTCATTTTAACTTGACATTAAACAGCATTAAAAAAATTCAACTTATGTAAAAAATAATCACTTATATGAATTATATTTTTTCTTATCGCTAATACTTACACTGGCCAGCACATTCATACTATAATAAAACATGTAGTCTTAAACATGCCCATATGCAAGTGTTTATGTTTATATAATAGTTAATAGCCTAAAAGTCCAACGGCAATGTTTATAGTACACAAAGCATATCCATGACTTTGTAGTCTTTCTATTTTTTGGAAGCAAGGAAAGTTTATTGTTCATCTGTCTGTTTCTTACGTGTGATATGTGACGGTTTTTCAATGCAGTGTAAGGCAAGACACTGAGATATAAAAGAGCCGTATTTGGCTAGTATAGAAATATATAGATTTCTAGATTTGAGATGTTCTATCGTTCATTACTTAGTAAGTTTATTCATTACAGCACCAGCATTTCTTTAAACAAAGTTTTCTTTAGTCGTATATTTAGACTCCATTTTTGTCTCGCTGGCTTTTTTTCCCTTTTCTTAAATGAACTGTTGGACTATACATATGTACATATCTTTCTTTTCCTATTTTCTCTTCTGAAAATAAGTTCAACAGCTCAGATTTGTCAGGAAAGTTTTCAGTGGTCAATTCAATTCACAGGATAATCATTTCATATTTCAGAATTTTCAAATGTAATAAAATGATATTATGTGAATGAGAAAAGCTTCCAAAGCATTAATAAATAGATAATATAATATTGGTTTCAAAGCATCATTTGACAATATAGTGCAATTTATTTGGGCTACTAATCTCCACCTAACTAAGAAGGTTAAGTGACAATATGTGAACGCACGTCATTACTACTGCGCAAGGCAAATTATCAAAATCAATCTATGACCATGGACATGACGATTTATAATAAAACCACATTGTCCAACAATTATTTTTTAGAAATCAAGTTGAACTTAATTGTATGGAAAAGAAACAATTTCTTCCCATGTTCGTACAGTAAAATAAAATTTGAAGGCTGTCCTTGGTGACAGAGTGAGCTTGGTCTGCTTTTTCCATGACCCCTCCCTTGAGCCTGTACCTGCCCCACTGCAGGATTAGAATCAGGGTTGAATGCTTATAGATGTCCTCAAGGCCAAGGTCGAGTGCCTGCGTGGGCTCAGGATCATCCTAAAGAGAACATGATGATATTGTGGCATGCGTACACAATACTGGTACAGTGAGATGAGCGAGACATGTTCACTATGAACACACTTCCAGCTAAGGTCAACATCAATCATGAAAACTCTAATCCACTGTTCTGGAACTGATATCCGTAGAGATGTCGTGTGAAGTTCACTGAACTCAGTAAAAGTTTAGGATTTGTTCAGTTATGTGCAAGGCCCTATCTCGATTAAAATGTTTATTCAAATAATATTTAACAGTGTTTTGGTAGGAATCAGAGGTTATGTGTAGTAAACAACAGCATGAGAAATTATCAGTTAAACTCTATGCATCAATCATCTGATTAATAGTCTTAATGTTAATAAAGCTTTTCAGAGTGAAGACTTTTAGCCTATTAACTACTCAATTTGATTTTATGCAGCTGAAGAAATTGCCTCTACAAGGCAACAAGGGTGAACATTAGCAGTGACTACGTTTGCATGGACAGCAATAATGTAATTACTGACCTTATTCTGAATAAGACAATATTGTGATTAAGGTGTTTACTTGAGTCACTTTTTAGAATAATCCTTTCATGTTCAGGTTTTACATGTTATAGAACATAGATCAATTAACGGCACACGTCATTACATCCCCACGCCACGAACAGAATGTTGCAGGGATATGGTCAGATGGCATTCAGCTTTCGCAGATGCTCTCCCCCATGCACTTAATGTCTCTATGTTCAAAGTTATGTACTGAGCAAGGTTTGGACATCTAATGGAAGAAAATACTAATAGAAAATATAAATTGGTGGACTAACAGAAAGCTGATATTTGTAGACTGGATCAATCTGGGGAAAAAGATAAGGTAAGATGCACATGGTGCATGCAAACACACTAGCTGTTCAAGCAGTATACAAAATGTATATCACAAAGAACTGTTACATCCTGTCTGTTAATGTCAAATTGCTTACTGTTTAGCCTTCATTCAAAACTTAAACTGAATAAGGAAATACACAACATACGTACAGTTCACTTAAATAAAGAGAGAGAGAATTTTTTTTTACTAAAAGAATAAATTTTATTTCAGCACTGTAAGTCATTTTCCAACCATACAAACATGACTGCCAACTTCAACTCGTTCTCTCTCAGCCTTTTGGCTTTCTTCTCAATGCATCGTGAATTCAGACCACAACAGCAAGACAAATAAAAAAGGTTTCTTTCCCAAACAACCTGGTGCTTTCTTCTGACTAAAAATGAGAAACTGTTAATAACGATCATAACCATAACAGCAATAATAATAATAATAATAATAATAATGAAGTTTCACCCTTCACTACACAAGTTCTTTTGGAGACCTTGATGCATGCATCAACGCATTTATCCTGGTGAACGGATCAGATGAGAGAACGTGTTGCCTACAAATGAGACTGGGTCGTCACTTGAAAATGCTGACAACATTGCACGGGCAACATGCTCTAAACTCAAAAGGATAAAACAAGAGCACTCATCCAGCAAGAGTAGGGGGGAATGGCAGGGAGCCATTGTACACAAACACATTGCTGTTATCGCTAACGGGCTCAAAACCTTACAACACCGGTCAAAAATACACAGGCGATCCTGTGACGTGAAGGGCTTCAAAGCTAGGAGAGAAGGGGAACAGTTTAAAAAGCTAAAATCAAATCTAATCTCCAGACACAAGTCTATAGGAATGCAGAGGCAAGGACTCTTCATGCTAACTCGTGACTGAACCTGTTAACAGTTATGTGCTTACATTTAACCCTAGCCATGACTATTGATGAAGCTACATACATTTCCCAAACTGTAACTGCAGAGGGTGCTAGGATTTAACCGCATCAAGACTTGCATCTGAGGCTACGCTTCATAAAAGGGAAAAAAACTGTTAGCAAAGAAACCGGACAACACACACACCTCAGCCACATTTCACCAAAAAGATGTAAATACATTGTTTCCTTCATTTATTATTTGTCAATGGACCCATAATATATATGTTATGATCTCAATTACTGAGTAGTAGAACTCTTATTTCCACAAACGAAAGAAACAACTGTAATTTGGGTTGACAAATAGTAAGATAGTATGCACTTTGGTTTTTAGTATCAGAGAGAACTCTGTTTTGTGCAAGGATGCAATGGTTAATGTTGACTTGATCAGCTTTTGAACGATCCTCACTGATTAATTGAAGCATCTCGAAAATTGTTCGACAAATTTGTGGTTTAGTCTCATGACTACAATTTTATCCTAATGGTGAAGTGGTCTGAAACAATAGCAATAAGGTATAGATACCTATAATCATTACAGTTTCAAATATCTACCTGTACTAAGTGTATTTAATACTAACTGTAGCAATGGTCAAAGGAGTAATAATGATGTTTTTTTTTTTAAATAGCAAGAAAAAACACAATTTTCACAATTTCAAACCAAAGATGGCTAGGTTAGGTTCTTTTTTTTTTTTGTTGTTTTGTTTAGTTTTTTTTCTGACGCTGAAAATATCCGTTTCCAACTTGTGGCTACGATTACATACAGACTGATTATAAGCGTAATTATTATTGTCGTTATATTATCTTTACTGTTAGTACGATGGGGTAAGGAGACAACACTGCAGCAGGAGCAAGAAAGTCCACAACCGAGACATAAGTGAACAGACAAAAAGTATAGACATGATGGAATGAGAGAAAGAAGAGGTGATGGGTGGGTTTTTTTTTTTGTTTGGTTGGTTTTTTTTTTATATGAAAAGATAGGGAAGAAATCGTAATATTGTAAAACTACAGAAAGCAAGCATGTGAATTGTGAGTGTGTGTATTAGTAACACTATATTCAACACCAAGACAGGGATTTCTTAAATCAGCAACAAATAGTGCAGTACGGTAACTATCGCCGTATCAATAAATCCGCACGTGTTCTATATTACCACCGATTGAATAGGACT
This sequence comes from Ictalurus punctatus, assembly GCF_001660625.3. Classification (NCBI taxonomy): domain Eukaryota; kingdom Metazoa; phylum Chordata; class Actinopteri; order Siluriformes; family Ictaluridae; genus Ictalurus; species Ictalurus punctatus. The sequence goes on from NC_030430.2 coordinate 14,610,018, forward strand.
GATTAGGATAAAAGGGGGGGGGGGCATATGTTAAAGGTTTGGTTGTACCTCAAAAATCAGAACATAGATCCCTTAATATACTTAATACTGTAAATGATCATACATCTGCATCTATGTTGGGTATAGTGAACTCTCAACAAATGTCTGATTAAAATGGCAAATAAGAAAGGAGGTTAGAACAGTGAAAAAAGAATACATAAAAACCAGATAAGAAGCTCTACAAAGAGTAACTTGGGAACCACACATCTGAAATCACTAATTAAGCATTACAAGTAATCAACTATATCAAATACAAAAAGAAATCCTAAATAACGGTACATTTTCTCTTGTACTAACTGTTGTCTCTCTAAAAGAAAACATCTATATATGCACGTGTTTGTTTGTTTGTGTGTGTGCATGTGTGTGTACATGATTATGTCCATTTCTTGGTGTGTCTGAATTATGGGTGTGTTAATATCTTTGAGACTATGATTAAGCTAAATGCAACTCCGATAACTGGAATTCTATGATAATCGGTACCTGCTTAATGAACTTACTGAAATGTCCTATTTACCTTAAATGGAAACTGAAAATGAACAACGATCTACGGTAAGTCGGAAGCAATTGTTTGTTTATAGGTACAAACAAGCGTATTTGTGTCTATGTGTAGGTGTGTTTTTGGCGTGCTTAATTCATGATGGAAGATCCATCCATTATGAGCACTGCTGAAATTTCATCATCATCAAATACAACAACCCAAGTCAGAATAATCGGTTGTGCGTGTATAGAACAGTATCGTATGGGTTTAAGTACACTACTTGCAATGCTATGGTCTTGATTAATACCGATTTATTATAGTTCATGTATGTCCAAACTGGTCACGTCATGTCTTTAACTCTATGAACTTGGGCATAGCCAATGACGAACACTTGTGTAATGTTACTGCTGACTATGTGTGTATATCCGTGCGGTATACATATATAAACTTACTAACGGAGGGGATTCCGCAAAACTTTTAGAATATACAAACATAAATATGTCTGTCTGTCGTTCTGTGATATTTAGAGCTTTTGATATACAATTTGTGGCACATTATAAACTATCATCTCTCCATCCTGTAACAAAATAAGGTGCATCTTATTAACATGCCTGCACAGACACTAATGAAATTCAGTATTAAAGATTTCTAATTAAAATTATTAGTCAAAAGAGCCTCTCTCTAATGTATTTGCTCTTTCATACAAATTGAAGCTCATTCCCAACATCCCCATAATTTCTAGTACAAAAAAAGTTCACAAAAGGAGCACTTCCTTTGCTTGAAGGTGTCAAATTGTGTTTCGAAACTGGGGGGTTTTCATGTTAGATGGATTACTTTAAACCCATTTTCCCCCTCAATAAAATGCTCTCTGGAAAGTGCACAAGGTCCATGGGCAACCATAGAAACAACACATATGGGTTTAATGTCACAAAAACAGAACACCATATATTAATGTAATGTAATGTAGAGGGTGTGGTTTTTCACCCAAATGTGTCACAAATTTAAGAGTCCCACATATTTACCCCAGTTTCATGGTCGACGTAGACTAATGACTGTAATTGTATTGTTCTATAATTTTACATAAATAAGTGCTTTATGTTGTGTTACAATCAGTTTCAGAGGGCATCTCCATTACATTTTGGTGCTGGGGCTTGCATATCAATATCTATTTCTCGGAGAATAAGGTGCTTAAAAAAAACTAATAAAAAACTTAGAACCCTATTAGCAGCTCTGTCAATGGTATCACAAGTGCTGTGTCTATTCACCGAGTAGATGATGTGAGGAGCAAAAAAAAAAAAAAAAAAAAAAAACGCATTCAGTGTCACTGAATTAAAATGCTACCAAGAGTGGAGATAGCAAAGCAAAACCTTCCCTGACTGGCACACCTGCAGTCTCACTTCTTTGTTCTTTACATCACACCTCTCAGCATTGTGATGAGCAGAATCTGGATCACTGAAATTAGTCATCTAACACAGCATTGTGACCCAACCCATTTTTTCTGCAACAAAATCAGGATTCTTTTGGACCCTTATTGTATGCCGCAAAACCACGTAACTATAATGTTATAAAAACACAACATATGACAACATCATTCCCCAAAGGGATGATTCAAACAAGCAGTGCTAATGACTAATAATGAATAAAAATCGATGCTATTCTCATTGTCAGGCAGCTTTAAATTCAGCGGTAGCCAGAGCACTATTTGTAAGGACAATCCCTTTGGCACTAACCTACGACGGCACTGGAGTGTCTCATTTTATGCAGCGCTCGAACAGGGACGATTTATGAACTCTAAACAGGGTCCTAAATTCAATATTCGCCTTGCCAGCAATACAACTAGCAACAGGGCTTTTGCTTAAGTACTATGAATTCATTTAGAAGAATATCATCGTTTAAAAAAAGAAACGTGCATGTTTTGACGACTAATGCGATCCAATTACCAACAACTACAAGAATGCTTGCTGAGAATCACTAAATATGTGTTAAAAAGAAAAGAAAAAAAAAAAGAGGAGGGGACCTGTATCTACACATATGCATTTTAGATGCATATAATAAAGGTCAATATGTCAACACAATTTGTGTAACATGCTACTTAAGAAATATTAAATACAAAGCTCATGCCAACAACTACATGTTGTGTATATAAATGAGGGTGGAAAGCCATGATGCATTAAACATGGTTCAATCGTCAGATGCATTGTGTGTGACTGACAGCCAGGGTGATCATTGGTTAAGTGTCAATGTCTTCTCTGGAATTAATTCAAAAATGCTTTGGGACTACTAAGGTAAGTATGATGCTCTTAAAATGCACTGGCTGTAAGTGTGGATTTAATTAGAATATACTTTGGGTAAAAGAGGGCCTACTGTCGCCATTGTTAAGCAACAGTACAACTATAACCAACACATCTAAAGTATTCTAAAATTAAAAAGAAAATAATAATAAATGTTAGAAAGGTGAAAAGACTGAGAGCTTGTCACAATGCTACAACCCTGATGGGGCAGTGGAAAGGCTGAGGTCCAGAATCAAGAAGATTCAGTGCAATGTGCAATCAAAAGGTTGTGATTTTAAACTTTTAGCTCAGTTCCAAATCAGAACCTACTGTTAAGGTGACATAGACCGCACCCCTTCTCACACTGTCCATCTCTAGTTTCCAGCATCTGTAACATCATAAATTATTCTTATGACAACAACACGAAGTGGCTACTGTGCCTAATTATGTTTTGCAAGGAAAAAGGCAGTCGAACTTGGAACATTCCCACTCAACTCAATCATTCTTGTTAAACTATGGGATGTAATTACTCCTCTTTTTGTAGTGCACCATCTGACGAGCAGTCGTCAAGGCAACATGGGGCCTCTACCTCCACCCCATCTCCTGATTGGTTGTCTTTGCTGGCTAAGGCACACTGGATTGGCTGGGCCAGTGGTGGCAGGTCAACGGGTTGGCCAGTGGCGCTTCCCGAAGAGCTGCCGTTCAGCTGCTGCGATACAACACCGGTTCTCTCAGTGGGCCGCCCCACTGTTTTGGACTCCTCTGCCACCTTTGGGGGGCTGGATGAGGGAGGTGAGGAGGAGAGATTCTACAGAAAAGAGAGTAAATTGGGGGGATTAAATGATGAACATGAGCTCAAAGTGTACACGTGATCCAAATCAGGTGAACGTGCAGAAATTCCAGCAGTTTTTAAATCAGCTTCCCATTTCAGGGACCAGAAGTAATCAGATAAACAAAGAAGCAAATTAAATTGTCATTTTGAGTAGTTTGTTGTAAATCCACTTTAGTTAAGGACTCAAGAATTCATGAAAGGTTTCCCATCCTCAGTGGTTCCCTTCTCTTTTGAAAAACCACCCCTTCTCACTGTTAACTTGGTACTTCTTATCTGTAGCCATGACTTCCTGATTCTATATATTACTTCATTTGTAGGTGTAGTCAGAGGGGAAAAAACAGCTCTTGCATTTCTGCATGTTTGTAAAAAAAAAAAAAAAAAAAAAAAAAAAAAAAAAAAAAAAAAAAAGTCATATGAACCAAGGTTGTTTTTTGGTAAGAATACATACAAAGCGACAGATTATAAAATATATATTGGCATTACCTGTGTTCGATTTGTGGTAATTTTCTTCCCTCCCCTTCCTTTTGGTATAACTTCTTTGCCCCTACTATAACAGAGACAAAACAATGTTTCTGAACATCATTTCTCTGCATTTTGCCACATTTAGTAAAGTGAAGTGTTCCTTTTCCTGAGGTGACTTACCCTTTTCCTCCTCCCACTGATACCACCTGTACATTAAACCCTCCTCTTCCACGCATCGGTTTGTTTCCAGCCCACTGGCCAACAACCATGCCAGCGATTTCTAGCTTACCACCTTGAGGAGGTATAGACTGGATACCTGTGTTGACAGTGAACGTTTTACAGTGTAAAACATGAGCTTGTAAATAAAATAGCATGCAGTTCAATCTGTAATTAATGACATGACAGTTTCAAATGTTTTAAAAAAAAAAAAAAAAAAAAAGTCATACTGGTTTAAAACAAATAGCCATCAAATTACAGAGGCAGAAAACTCATTCTATAAACCTTAATGTTGCATACTCCTTCATTTAGTGGCTACATCTATACTGGAAATCAAAAACAAAAAGCAGCAAGGCGCTAACAACATAGAAAGCTCAGCATTGTAAATGCTTGTTTGAATCCACTTCAAACTGGATATGATAAAAAATCTTCTGAAATCATCTGACTAAAGGAAACATGGTGTATTGATTCTAAGTGAATAAATCGTTCAGTTAAACAAGAACATGGACTCTATAAGCATATGCCAACAAAGTTGGTCTAAAATGTGTTTGGGCCAACATTCTGAAGCCATCTTAAAAAAAGAAAAAGAAAAAAAAACCCACAATCCAGCATTTTCTAACCTGATCTCCAACTACTGCATCTGTAGTGTATTTGCAATCACCATAGACAAGAATTTCTCTGTGCCGTAGAACAGAATTCATGCTTTGGGAGATTATTTTTCTTTGGAAGTCGAGAATTTGCAGTTAAGCTTTAAGAACATTAAATAATAGCTTAATGTAGACAAGAAAGCCTCATTAAGAATGGTAGCTACTTACGAAAAGCCAACTACCCACAAGTGTTTGTAGTCGTATATTTTTAACAGTTTTTGGCAAAACTCAACAACCGCACTAACGCTCACTTATACGTTTTGAGAAACAGGTTTTCTGTTATTTTCTTAGTTCAGGGAAACATGTAAAAATTACTGCTTTTGCATTCACATACACATTACAAATGCTGTGGATAGACATTATGGTCAAAGATGCACGAGTATCTCTTTAAGCTCTGGTTGGACAGAGTCTTTAATCGGAACAGCAGAACATGTGACTGTGATCGGACCTGGGAAAGCTCTTGGTCGGTGCTGGTGGTGCGGAGGAGGCATAGAGCCCAAGGGTCGAGGCGGATACAGTGGGTGCATAGGGTAGAATGGTGGCACCATGGCAGGGGGCAGGAAGGCCGGGGGTGGCATAGGTGGGGGTGGTGGCGGAGGCCTAGAGAGGTTGATACCCTCCAGAATAGCCTGCCTCATCTTCTCAACTCGGGACACCAGCTCCTCCTGTCAGAAAGAAGGATGCGGGAGAGAGCTTCGTGTCTTCATCATTTAGAAGTTTAGAAAATGGCAAAAGAATTCTGTGAGATTAAGAGGTAGAAAGTGGAAGGCAGGATAAAAATGATAGGATCTGTACCTGGCCTTCACACATGTCCAGCAGAGCAGCCCTGTCTCTAGTAGCCTTTGCAAGTTTGCTCTGAAACAGCTTGCCATCGAAGAAGCCCCACGGGCAGCAGTGATCCCATGGGAGCGGCTGGCCGCACACATCATTCACAAAAAGGGCAGTGTCCACACCGCTCATAAAGAGAGAGGCCAGCTGCACACCACGGTTATCCACTTTCTCCACCTAACCATTGCAAAAGATAGACACAGACATGAGAGCCACTTTACTGCCATACTTATCCCAATCACAATGTTCAGTACATGCACATCACATGCAGCGTAATTGAGTTTGGATCTCCAAACACCTACCTTGAGTTCCTGCAGTTGATCAGGCTCATAGAGCTGGTTGGACACCGCTTGAGCCAAAAAGGCATCAAGCTCATGACGTTGGAGAATGCGGCCACCTGGCCACTGCATCATATACCTGCATGCAAGGACACAGATTTCCCATCATTCCTAATAACTATAGTAGTACACTATAAAAGTCCTATGTAAAAATATTCTACTGAAAAGAATCAATGCTCCTGAAAGCAAGCTCAAATAGCTCATGATGTAAATTTGTGTATCCATTTTCACTACCTGAGCACACAGCACATGAGCAGCAGGTGAGATGGCACGTAGGACGGGTTAAGCAGGGCAGGGCAGTCTGATCTCATGCAGGCCAAGAAGGCTCGTGTGCGTCGACTGCGATCCTCAGAGGCACGGCCAAGCCACAGACGCCTCAAATTAGGACAGGTCCACTCGCGAAAACACATAGCTGGAACCAGCTCAGGGGTCAAGGCTGACTTGGCCTTACTGGCACACCACTCCTTAACTATCACTGGTGGCACTGGGGAGTCACAGAGAGAGAGCAACTGAGACATAAGCAACCTATGTGACATAAGTTGTCCCATGCAGCACAAGGAGGCAAGGGAAATATCTTTGCACATCATATTGTTCAAATGAAAAGAGTAAGCCAGTGGCAGTTTATGTGTGACCAATTTCCTTTAAACTACAGGTGCATCTAAAAAAATTTGAATACCGTTGAAAAGTTAATTTCCCCCCCCATAATTTAATTAAAAAAGTGGAACTTTCATATATTCTAGATTCATTACACAAAGTGAAACATGTCAATCCCTTTTTTTTTTTTTTTTTTTTTTAAATCTTGATGATTACAGCTTATGGCTCATGGAAATCAAAAATCCAGTATCTCAAAATATTAAAATAAAGAATTTATTATACAGTAATGTCAACCTTCTGAAAAGTATGTTAATTTATGCACTCAATACTTGGTCGGGGCTCCTTTTGCACGAAATACTGGATGGAGCATTTTATGGATAAAAATATGATCAAGGTTGAAAAGGTGAGATTTCACCTGAAACAAATGACAGTATATATGTGTATATATATAACCTTATATACTGCACCACAGTGAACTTTTGCGAAGTAATTTCATTGTAAAAATAAATGCTGGTTATCAATTATTGACTTGATTCTTTGAGTTACTTTTGAAAGCTACTTCCCCAAATTCCTTAACATATATGTAAAGCTTTTACACTATACTAATATGTTATATATATAAAAATATAAAAAGACACAAATTATAACCTTCACCCACTACACTCTCAATCCCACACTCACCCTCTAGTGGAGTGCGCTTACGCATGGCCATCCTTTCCAGTCTCCGTTGGGTCTCAGCCAGACTAAACAGCACGCCATAGGCATACTGCCGCGCTGAGCGGAAGAGCAAAGAGGCAGGAGGCAGGTCCGGGTTACACTCGTCCTCTATACACACTGGCATCTTCATCTCCCCCTGAGATACACGGTGAGTAATTAGATGAAAGATTTGAAGAAAAGGTGTTACTATACAAATAAAAGTCAACCATTTAAAATAAATAAAGAATTTTTTTATTGCCAGTTGTGTCACACTGCTGCTGTTAAACTATGATACGCAGTGTAACCATGCTGGACACTCTCTTCATAAAGTTCTTCCAAAGACTGGGCTTTGCCTACTGACAGGTATATCATATCAATTCTTTTGATTGAGTTACATACTACATGACAACCATTACTCACTCATTCTCTTAAGAATGGCTCACATTTAACAAATCTAACATTAAAATGAATTAAACAACCCCCAACACCCACTGAAGTGACTAACACAAAACAAACCATTTCTCAATAACGTTCTCTCATTTGAAGTGAAATAAACAATCCTACATCACAGTTAGAGACCAGCATGTGGTAAAGTTTAAAAAGTATTTTTAGTTTAATAACTTTAGTTGGAAAGGAACATTAGTAGAATACACCAAAGCACCAAGTAGAGTTTAACCAAAGTTCAGATTTCAAGCTGGAGGTCACCCTCATTGGGATCCTCCTAGCACAATAAATGTAAAATAAATAAATATTTACTAGCATACTGACTCAGATGGATAATAGGATCCAGTCATCTTTAATTTCCCCAGACCATTCGTTTTTATAAGATATGTTTAATAAGTCATGTTAGTTGAGAAAGAAACCAGAACCTTAAAAAAATATTACCTCAAAACCTCAAAAATTATTTTGAGGAACTTGCTACCATTTTGGCTTTGTCCAGATGTTGTTTCCACGACTGGGAAATTAGACTAACCATTTCCAAGTTTTTCAGGACAACCGGGGCCACTTTATAAGTATCAGACTTCTAAATCCCCCAATATGCGAACTTATTGATACATAAAAAGAATACCATTTATAATACGTTAAAAATCCATAGGTTCAAACAGACCTCACAAGTTGTCCTTACTAATTCACTACTCGACTTTTGCACTACTAATCAGTTTTGATCCCTCTGATCACATCCTAACCCTTCTGTTACTATGACCACGACCACAGGGTTTTGCAGCCAACCACTCTTTAATATATAGCCACCAGGCCTCATTTATCGTTTACTAAAAGTTGTGTAAACGTAAGCCGAACCAAACACAATTTCCCGCTTGGTTTTCAAATGCTTCGGAAATACACATGTAGCTGAGTTGCATCCGCAAATCTCCAAAAAAGTGCAGAGAGAGCTGGGAGCACAAAATGAACACACAGAAAGGTAGACGTGGAGGTTCTTTTGACTTGTTTCTATGCCAGTAAAAATATTTAGTAACAAAATAATTTGTAACAGCTCATGAAAAATCCATAATCTCAAGACAAATGACAGAATACGTGATGTAGGTGTCAATTAAGTGAGGAGACAAGAAAACGTTGTGACATGGAAACAGAAAAAACAGATCTACACTGCACCAAGGTGTTCACGCACGTCACAGAGGGAAACTGCCATGTTAAAATAGTTTGACATGTCTCGGGCGATATGCTGAAAGCATTAAAAGAAGGGTGGAAAACAGAACCAATTTATAAGCCAACTTCCATCGTCTGAAGAAAAGCATGCCAGTCTTTAAACATGCTTTCTCTCATAAGTGAGTGCTAAAGCTTGCGTCCACTGAGGCACTCGTTTACAGCTATGCACAAACCGACCGACCCGTCCTCCGTTTATTCGTTGACATTTCTTTTGTTATAATTAAATGATTGTCTTAATTTGTGGGATTATGTTGGCTCGCTTTCTTTATTTTTTCACATTCATTCGTTACTGCCGATAATATAGAATGACTGGAGTTTGAAAATTATTTTCTTGATGGTACTCTTAATCCCTGACCTAGTGAATCAGCATGAGGACGCATGTTTGATAGGGACTACAAACCACTTCAATAAGTCTCTCTGGTAAATGCTGTAAACCTGATAAAAAATAAGTAATTTAAAGTCGACGGTACAATCCATATTGAAAAAATGCAGCGATCCATGCAAATGATACGATTTGAAGTCAATCAAGTTGAAGTTAGTAAGTTGGTAACATTAGTTGGTTTCCTTGTGCGTAAGTCGCACTCAGGAGAATTTAGCGGGATTTTCATGTATATTTTCATAGAATTACTTGTGGAAACGCTTGTACGAATGAATGAGGACCACTGTCTTTTTGTGAAGGATCATCTATTCTTTTGAAAAATTCTAAGTAATTTGTACTGAGAAGCACTCAAGCTGTCAGTAATGAAGCCCTGGTGCTGCAAAACATCTCCACATTATGAGCCTTCTATACACTTCAATGCACAATTTTTTTAAAAATGTATTTATAAAGGTTTCACAGTCAGACATCTTTATCAATTTTTGTTTTCACATAAGAATTTTGTGCTGGTGAGTGACTATACATCAGCCTCTGAAACTACTGGAATGGCAAGACCAACATCCTGGTATGTATATATAAATGTGTTAAATAACATGGAACATTTTGTATCAGACCACCCAATTTGTAGGTAGGCAAAAATATTGGAAAACGTGGCTGACCGGCATTTCTTGTTACCCTGGTGTGTCTTGTCAGATTGAAATGTTTAAATATTAAATACTTCTAAATATCTATTCTTGGTTTTAGCTTTCAGTTTCACCAGTGAAGTCTGCATTTGCTGTTAAAAAGGATAAGCCAACATGAAGATAAGAGAGCTGTTCAGGGGAGAAAAGCAAGCCATTTTGAAGCTGAGACAAGAGGGAAAATTAATCATAGTATAAACATTGGGCATAGCCAATACAACAATTTGGAAAGTCTTGAAAAAGAAAGAAATCACTGGTGTACTGAGCTACACACCAAATGGGTCAGTCAAGGAAAACAACTGCTTATGACAAACATTGTGAGAGCTGTGAAGAAAAACAAACACAAATCAGTCAGTTACATCAACAACCTCCACAGGGCAGGGGTGAAGGTATCACAATTCACAGTTGAAGAAGACTTCCAGATCAGAAATATAGAGGTCATACCACAAGATGCAAATCACTCATCAGCAGTAAGAATCGGACAGCGAGATTAGAATTTGCAAATAAGTATTGAGATGAGCCACAAATGTTCTGGGACAAAGTTTTATAGACTGATGAGACCAAGATTAACCTCTACCAAAATGATGAAAAGGCCAAAGTGTGGCAGAAGAAAGCATCTGCTAATGATCCAAAACATACAAGTTCATGTGTGAAACATGGTCGAGGTAGTGTCATGGCGTGGGCTTGCATGGCTGCTTCTAGAACATGTAACTCATGATGATAGCAGCAGTAGAACAAATTCAGAAGTCTGCATTTTTCTTCAAATTTACAGAGGAATGTAATTAAATCAGAAAATTAATCATTAATTAGAAATTAATCAGGAGAAACTTTATCATTCAGCAAGACAATGATCCAAAACACACAGCCAACTCAACAAACGACTTAATCAGGGGGGAAAATGGAAGGTTTTAGACTGGCCAAGTCAATCATCAGACCTTAACCCAGTTGAGCAGCATTTCACCTTCTGAAAAGAAGACTGAAGAGAGAAACCCACCAAAACAATCAACTGAAAGAGGCTGTGGTAAAAACCTGCAAAAACCTCACAAAAGAGGAAACCAACAATTTGGTGATGTCAGTGAATCGCAGGCTTGATGCATTTATTGCAAGAAAGGGATATGCAAACAAATATGAAGTGTTGCTTACTTTTATTTACTTCAAGACTTTTCTGTTCCTATACTTTTGCTCACCTAAAAATTGGGTGGTCTGATGCAAATGTAATATGTTTTATGTTGTTTAAGACATCTAGTAATAATGTTGATAAAAATATAGGAAAGGTTCAACTTACCAGTAAAACTAACAAAAAGCACTAACCATGTGAAGTGTATGTTCAATATGACAATTTATAAATATAAGAGATGAATATGATGTTTATATTCACTTTGAGAGTTGCAGTATAGTTTATATTTTAAATATTGGTGCAGTTTACATTTATCAGATCACTTTGTTCACAAAACTGATAACTATTCATTTGCACTACTTAGTTTTTCTGTTTCATGTTTCGTTAGTTATTAAGTTACAAATAAATTAACTACTGTGAAACTATTAAGTTAAAAACATGTATCTATTAAAAAAAGCGATGTTTCTTGACAAGTAGAGCAACTGCCACTCCCTTCAGTTACCTTCCTATATAAACATCCCTTTTAAAAAATATATATGAATCACTCGTAAACCATGAGCCAAAAGCGGATTTTTGCCCCACCCAGAGAAAGGAACAGTGAAGGAAATGACAGTTTGACTGAACATTTACATTTTTGAATTCACATTAACCACAGAGAAGAGGAAAACTGCAGTACCTTGGTGAGGATGTGGTATATCTGTGGGTACATGAGACCTCTTCTGTGTCTGTGCTCCGCCACTCTTAGCACCTCAGCGCTGACCTGTGGAAGGGGTGGAGTCGTAATGTCCATGTGACTCCGTGTTGCCATGGACAGCAATGATGGAATAGATGGGCCACTCCCATTGCCCTGGGGACCATCCCCAGAGGCGCCACCCCCACGGCCACTGGGCTCTTCCCATCTAGAGGACTTGTCAGCCAAATGACTAAAAAGCAAGGAAGGTCATGGCCAAAAACACACAAAGTATTATATGCCTCAACCCATGCATATCATGGTAGCATATTTATCATGAAATGTAAACAGGTGTCATATAAAAAGTTAATCTTTTACAGGTATGTAAATGATACAACATTAAAACCTGATTATGAAGACTTTTGGCCCTGCAACTATTTTTATATATAGAGGGGGAAATAAGTATTGGACATGTCAATATTTTTTTCATTAAATACATTTCCAATGAGGTTATTCACATGAAATTTTCACCAGACATCAGTATTAATTCAAGAATTCCGGAAATATAAAGAATTTGCAACGTTAAAGTCCATAAATAAAGTTATGTGTAATAAAGAGGAATGACACAGGAAAAAAGTATTGAACACACCAAATGAAATTTATTTAATACTTAGCGGAGAGGCCTTTGTTTGTAACGACAACTTCAAGACGCTTCCTGTATGTAGAAATTAATCGGCCGCAGTATTCAGGTGATTTTGGCCCATTCTTCTAAACATATTGTCTTTAAATCCTGCTCCATTGGATTCAAGTCAGGTGATTGACTGTGCCATTCTAAAGCCTTGATTTTTTTTCTCTGACACCTATTGAGTGTTTCCTTTGCTGTATGCTTTGGATTGTTGTCCTGCTGGAAGTCCACCCACGTCTCATCTTCATCATCCTGGTGGATGGCAGCAGATTCTTCTCAAGAATCTCCCGGTAAAGGGCTCCATTCATCGTTCCTTCAATTATATGAAGTCTGCCAGTACCATGCGATGAAAAACAGTCCCACACCATGATGCTTCCATCTCCAAACTTCACAGTTGGTATAGTGTTTTAAGGGTGATGTGCAGTGCCATTTCTTCTCCAAATATGGTGTGTAGTATGACAGTCAAAAAGTTCAATTATGCTCTCATCTGACCAGACTACAATCTCCCAGTATTTCATAGGCTTGTCCAAATGAGTTCTAGCAAACTTTAAACGAGCTTCGACATGCCTTTTCTTTAGTAATGGAGTCTTACAGGGTGAGCATGAACAGTGGAGTTCATTGCCTATTGTTTTCTCTGTGACAATGGTACCTGCTGCCTCTAAGTGTTTCTGGAGCTCTTACCGAGTGGTCCTTGGCTCTTGGGCTACTCTTCTGACTATTCTTCTGACTCGCTGGTCAGAAATCTTGTGAGGAGCTCCTGTGCATGGTCGGTTGATGACAGAGTGATGTTGCTTCCACTTGTGGATAATTGCGCCAATGGTGCTTACTGGAACATTCAGAAGTTTTGAAATACGTCTGTATCCGATTCAATCAATTTGTTTTGCAAAAATAAGGTTGTGAAGGTTTTGGGAGAGCTCTTTGCTTTTACCCATAATGAGATGTTTCTTGTATAACACCATGGTAACGAAAAGCCTTTTTATAGACCATCAATTTACTAACCCAGCTGATATTAATTTGCACAGATAAGGGCATAATTACTTACGGATTTCAGCTGGTTCCTTGCCTTAACTTGGAGAACTGCTTTTCTTAGCGTGTTCAGCACTTTTTTCCTGTGTCATTCCATTTAATTACACACAACTTTATTTATGGACTTTAATGTTGTGAATTCTGTATATTTCCGGATTTCTTGAGTTAATACTGATGTCTGGTGAAAATTTCATGTGAACAACCTCTTTGGAAATATATTTACTGAAAAAAATGTTGACGCACCCAATACTTATTTCCCCCACTGTAATTGTGGGATCTTTAGGAGCCTCTTGGTAACAAAATCAGCAAAAACTGCCGAACAAATGTGAACCATTACTGCTGTGTTAAAACACTTCTGAATTTTCCTAATATTGTGTATGGCATTGGTAAAATTTCTAGATCTTGTTTTACCTGGGACAATGGTCATGTTATGATAACCCAATGAGTTAAGCTCCTGATATTTAAGACACACAGAAATCTGAGCACTGAGTTTGGCACTGCCATGACTATGTTACAGCACAGCTTGACAGCATTAAAATATTAAACAGAAATGTCTGCTTTGAGAGCTACTGCTACTCATATTAGTAAAACAAGAGCATTGTTTTGCAGCAGTTTGACACAAACTCTGTTTTAATTCTGCTAGCTTGTAAGATATTTATGTTGTGGCCATGTAAAGAACAGATGGGAAATGTTTTGCGAAGGGTTCAGAAATAAACTCACTTAGTGCTGGTGTCATTTTGCTCCTCCCCATCTGAAGACGACGATGGTGATGGGGAAGGGCCTGAAGGAGCAGCTGTGTGGTGATTGGGCAGTCGGTTGCCAACTTGAGTGGAATCATAAGGAGCGGACCAATCACCAAAGCCCATTTTCCCAACAATAGAATCATTGCATTCCTGCAGTGGTGGAGGCGGGTTCTGGAACAGAAGAGCAGAGGCTGGGCCGGGGCCGTACGGACCACCGGGATAAGGCACCTTAACACCTGATACCTGGGGTGGACCAACCTGTCAAAAAAAAGTAAGTAGAAATGAAAACAGGTACGCAAAGTATATACCCAAGACAGAAAATCTTAAAGAGATGTTACAAATGTTTTACCAAACTCTACCTGGGATTTCCCAGACTGTACTGCCCCCATGTGGCCTGGAGGACCACCAAACTGACACGGCCCAAAACCTGGCACTGTGAACAAAACCAGGAAGAGAATTATGAAAATGAAATACAGTAAGAAATTACGCACTCAGACTAAGATAAGAGGTCAGAGAGTAACATTACTCAACATCTTTTCAACTCTCACAGCTTTTGCAGAACATATACTACACATCCAGTGTTAGAAAAGCATAAAATTCCAAAAAACCATGTCCATGTGGACAACACTTACAGAGGTAAGGAGAAGGTCCCATGGCAAGAGGTCTGGGTTTACTGGCCGCTGAAAAGTATTCTACTGCCTTCTTAAATCTTTCGATTTTATCTTCGGTCCGAGACTGCGCAAGAAATAAGTATGTTTGTCAAATTTACTTGTATTCTGTAATGTTATCTGTTTCTTCATATTACTTTTTCCATTTCTTTTTTGTAACTCAGCACCAAGGTGAACAAGAGCTTGTCTTAACGTGTTTATGACATTTAAATAAATTATTTTCACAGTAACTGCACACTACGAGAATCAAGAAACATAAGAATTATGCTGTACCTGAGACTGTTTGAACACATCTCTGGCCACAGCATCCAGGTTCCCAAGGTCCTGAATAGATGCAACGTACTCTGATACAGCCTTAATCACAACCTCACATGGAGGGAGAACTAACTGGTGAGCCCTTACCTAAAATAAGAGCAATAAAAACAATAAGAACAGAAAAAAGGAGCAAATTTTCCTATATTTACAAAGTCTCCAATGGACAGCTGTAAAGAAAACAGTCTTAACGGGGGTGGGTGGGGGGGGGGTGGGGGGGTGTCCACAGCACCTTGAGGGAGGCAAGAGGGTGTTCTGGACCCAAAAGACTCCAATGAAAGGCAGCCAGGTCTTCATCTGGCAGAATGTGGTTACCTGAGGAGATAAGTAGTCGTCTTCAGATTTTACAAGATCATTCAGACCAAGCTCAAATGTACCAGAAGTTAACATCTGTCCAAACTGTGGTTTGTGGCTAACTATGGTGAGAGGTAATTACCAAGCAGGGCAGCAAAGATGGGCAGGTGCTGGGTTTTGAGGCCCAGCTGGCGAGCAGCCTCAGACAGCAGGTACTGGTGAGTGGTCAAATTCTTGCCGTTCCAGGAGAGCTTGAGCGCATGAGAGCTGAAATAGGCCGGGACATTGCATAGAGCAAACTCGGAGTCTTGTGCAATCAGGCCCTGAAATCCAAAGTCTCTGTACAGAGATAGCACCTCCTGGTGGTGGTCCTCTAGGGTCTGAACCACCTGCAGTGGGAAACAGACTTTAGCCCAACAATTTCCCTGCTTTCTTCACCCTATATTATACTCCTTTCCGATTTAACAATATGTATTGAAAAAGTGCTGGATTGGAGGCAAGTATGTGAATTCAAGAAAAAAAAAGCGTTTGCCAACTGTTACTGTTTCTATTAAGCCGTAAGTAACATACGGTTTTATACCATAGTGCGATTGAATGCTCAAATCTGACTGGTCAGATGATGTGAATTATTTTCGTACTAAAGCACAGCTGGGACAGTAGTTCCCGTCATAACATGAACAGTAGGTTTATTAACGCACTCCACATAATTTAAGACTCATATTAAACGGATTTTAAATGTGTTGCTTAACAAATAGAACACACAATCACTGATGTGACATTTATAGGAGACATTTAATTAACGTTTATGGAGAGAATCTCAGTTGTAAGTGCTTTGTAACAGTTACTGTGCTTTGCCAGGTTTAACAGCATAGAAAAGACTTCAGAAGAGTTTACACTTTACTGTTTCTCAGTAAAATGCCAAGCTGAGTTTTGGGGTTTTTTGAGAGAGAGAGAAAATAATTACTTAATTGATAACAGGAACTTTGAACAGAAAATGTACAGGAATTTGTCTCTTAGGTAACCTAACTAAACCGTTAAAACGTGAGTTTTGTACATTAATAAATGAAACACTGCAACCAATAGCAAATTAGCATAATTGTTGTGTGTTATCTCTTACTTATCAGGATGAAGAGCTGTTTTCAGCTGTTTCAACAGCTCAGCTGGCAAATATTTTAAGATGTTTAATGCACGTTTATACTTCAATAGAGCCTATATATCAGTGCTACCTTAACAAAGTAGATTTCTGAACACCCCACCCCCCTGCTTTTTGTTAGCTGATCCCTCAATAGAAACTGATTCATCATTTTTATTTACTCAAGATCTCACTTTATCAATAAGTTAAGCACTCAACCATTTTTTTTTTTAAAGCAAGACATAGTTGGTCATAAATTAAATTTGACATGGAGCTAAATTCTCACAGAACAAACGCTGTTTGAGCCAGGACCCGCAATATTAGACTAAATACCCTGCAATATTAGACTAAAAATAGCGACTATAATAAAATTACATATAAATAAAATTATAATAAATTCGCATTTCTTGCACTTGGCCCAGGTTATAACATTCTAGTACCCCCCGTGTAGTTTTACATAAAACTTGGGGCAGAGATGGTAGTCATGTTTAAAACATTTCCTGACAGATATAATAAGTGAACACTTGAATTCCCTGGAATGGAATGATTTTAAATAGTGCTTATACTTTCCTGTTAATGGCTCTGATGTAGGAAATCACAGTTGTGATCTAGAGAAAACGACAGCAAGGATTTGGCTGGTGTTCAGGCTGCTTGCAATGTTGTACTCTGCTTGCAATACATGAAAAAGACGTTATTCAAGTCTGGCTAGTGTGGGCCTGGTTAATTGTGAGTTGATTGCATGTTGTACAGCTGGTTGAGATACATGATGTGTTGTGCTACACTGTACAGTATCATGCTCCGTTTTGTCAGCGTTTCCGCCTACAGCATGCTGCTGATTGTGAAAAGAAAGTCCAGGTATATAATCTGCTTGTCCTGAGAGCCTGGACTAGTGATTTGTCCACCCCTGAAAATAATACATTAGTATGACACTTGAGACACAGCTGCTGTTTCCTGATTCAGGAAAACGCCTGCTGTTTCCAGTGTACTCTCCTTTGACACTGTTGACTATTCCTCTGAAAATGATCGGCTAGCTGTTAGAGGACCGGCTAACAAAGTTTATACTCTTTTCCAAAGAAGCTTATAAAATAACACTAGCAAATAAGAATTAATGAAACCATGAAACATTTTTCAACCAAAATGCTAACAAGAACCATATTAAAAATCTATGGTTAGTTACACCATGGCAAAGCATCAACACCATAATGAAGTTGACATTACTCTTAAATTTTCATAAATCAATAGTCTAGTTTCGTATGGTTAAAACATTCAAATATGCATTCAACAAATGGTGTCTCTTTACTAGAGGGATACAAGCACTATTTGTTCCCACCAGTAACAATCTGAACCATGGTTCACGGTTTGGATGAGGTCTGAGACTCCTGAGTTTTAACAAACTCAAGCTCAGTTGTTTGGTGCTCAGCAAGGTTTGAGCACTGTGTTAATATCTGTCAAGGTGAATAAGCCATAATGATATCTGGTATCATGTTGCCCTCTAGGCTTCACCTTCCAAAGTTTAAAGGCAAACTCACAGGCTGTTACCTGAAAGCAAGCGGTTACGCTGATGATAATTAACAGTTCCTAAAATGTATCTGAAAACGTGAGCAAATCTTTATGATAAATATTTTGGACGAGACAGACTAAAGCCACTTTTACACTGCATGGTTGACTCGGCTCGCTTTACTTTTCAACTCCAAATTAGTGCCACCTCAACGTGGGTGCCATCTTCCACTCGCCTTCACGCAGGAATAACATTGCATTATCGAAGCCTGTAGAAATACATGTTCAGGCTGTATTCCAAACGCCTTTCCTGTTCACTGAACATGGATCCTATATTAAGGATGTAAAATAACTGCATTCTAGATCCTACGTAGTGCTCGATACGACTAAGTTAGATTCAGCTGCAACAGGAGTGACTTTGATAAACGCCTGTTTGGAAGTCGGTAACAAGCGAGTTGTAAAAATGTAAGACAGAATCCTTTGTTGTAATTTTTTCTGTAATGAGATGAATGAATTTTTAATTAATAGAATATTACCATATGCAAAGTATGTATTAAATGACATTTATTCAGGAACAATACAGAATCACTCGTTAAGGAGAATTCCCTACTCCCTCAGTGCGCGGCTCACATTTAGTATCGGCTCGGCTCGCTTGGAACCTCGACCGAGGTGGAATTAATAGAAGTACCAGGTACTATCCACAGTGGAACTCCCCAAAAAGCAAGCAGAGCCGAGTCACACCATGTAGCAGAAAAGCGCCATTACGTTCCTCGTAAGCAACGCTAGCATCACACATCCAATGCAAAACTAAGTCATACACTTGTCTAGGCTGACCAACTACATCTGTCTGATGGATGGATAGTTTGTTGCCATTACCAACAGCAAGTTAAACATTTTCCCATAGCAGTGCATCCCTAAGAGTTCATCTTATACCACAGTGAGTTAGCAATGAATATAATGTTTAATTCATGAACAAATGACCCATCATACTTTTACCCATTTATAGTCAGTGAGACAAATTATTTCCTGTCATCACTTACGTTATAGAAACTATAAACAGTCATCCCCTTACCAGCCTCTTTGTTGTTTACTTTTGAAGTAAACAACAACAAAAATCACAATGCTTGTGACGTTACTGAGAAACCAGACAGCACAAGTCCTCGTCCTGAAGACTTTCCTTAACTTATTGATCTTTACAAAGTCCTTGATATGTATGTATGCATGTATGTATACATGTATTTTAACACCATACTTCACCATGCCAAGGATTAAACAGTTTTATTTGTTAAAGAACACTTTCACTTGTTTATTATTTGGCTTAGATTATGTGGAGCACTCAGTAAAAAAGTCCCTGTGTAAGTTATTACAGAAACAATAACGCATTATAGAGAACACAATGAAACATAAACCAGTTATTTGGCTTGCAGCAGGAACTTTTGTCAGAGCTGCTGGTAAAGAAAATGAATCAACGCCTTTTGACCAATCAGATTCAAGAACTGAACAACGCTGTTGGATAAGGCGCTTTAGCTCGTGTAGGGGAAACTTTGTAACTCAGTTGTCTGCATGTCTCGGAGCCAGTTATGAGGCGCACTCACTCACCCGCACGCGGAAGCGGAACATGGCGAGGCGGACGCAGTGGCTGAGGCAGGCGGGCGGCAGGAACCAGGCGCGCGGGGGCGGTGTGCCTTTGCTGCCCACGTGGTTGACGATGAGCTGCGCCGTCTGTCTGTGGGCCTGTGCTCGGCGCGCCCACTCGGGCCAACGCTCTTTGCCCAGAGTGCCATTGAAGGCCACGACGAGCTCCAGGCCGCCCTGGTACAAGCAGGCCTGCGACAGCGCCGCCAAGTAGCCGAGCATAGCGTTCCACTCGCCGCCGCACACCCAGTCGGTCTGATAGCCGCCGTAGAGGCGCTGCAGGCCCGAGTCTGCGTCCACGAGGATGCGCGCGGGCGGCGGAGGAGGCGCGGACAGCGCGTTTGGGTGATGAGGATGATGATGGGGGGGATGGTGGTGGTGGTGGTGATGTGGAGGATTTCGGCTCGCGGTTCGGCCCAGTTTGAGGAGATCTACCGGAACCGAAGCGCCCGGGCATCGCTTCTCCAAATACTCCTGAAAGCCCTGCACTCCCATTTTTTCGTACTTCGGTCCTGTTTACGTCTCAAGAGTGTGTGTGTGTGCGCGCGCAGTAGTTGTGGCAGATGAGCACGCCCTTTCCAGAGTTATAAAACGGTGTATTAATCGATTTTTCTTCTCGGAGTAAAGAAGCGTGCAACTAGTAAACCGGGTTTAAAATTGAATCGTGTCTACTGAGCGTGTAAATCAGTGAAATTCTAGTCGTGGGCGAGGCTATAGTTTATATCTGAACGTGTAATGTATATCCATTCTTCACTCGCCGAGAAAACCTGTCCGAATTACAGATTCTCTGTTTACTTATAATGTCGCCCGGTGGGAAACCATGACCAAGTTTACAACGTTACAAGGGGAGATAACGGCGGCACTAGTGATGTCGACGGCGGCGAAAAGGTCCAAAATATAATCCTACATGCTAGCAAACTAGCTTAACAGGAGCTAACTTACGACTCGGAAAAATACCAGTCAATTTGTTTGGACAGTTTCCCAGTTAGTATCCGATTGCAATGGTGTAAAGTTTAAACAGAATGCGTTTCAAATCGACAAGAAGCTAGCCAACTGATTTAACCTAAACCTGCAGCTTTGCAGCGCATACACCAGCTAGCTAGCTAACTTAGCTCGTTAGCCCGGTGTGACTGACGACTCAACTAGCCTAAAGAAATCGGAGACATGTGCGTTTCGGAATGAAATGGTTGGTTAAACATAAAATAAAGTAAAATAACTAAAATAAAACAAAACGCCACCGTAAGCTCCCTCGCTCTCTATCTCACTCACAACTTCATATTGAGGAGAGGAACGTACTTTCAAGCGACGTCGGCCATCTTGCGACTTCCCCGCGGACCAAGAAATAGTGGGCGTGGTGCTTGAGTGAGGAGAATGGGACGGGTTACTTGGTTTGGAACTAGGGGAGATGTAGTTTACGGTTACTTAAGAGCAACAAGAAGA
This sequence comes from Ictalurus punctatus, assembly GCF_001660625.3. Taxonomy (NCBI): domain Eukaryota; kingdom Metazoa; phylum Chordata; class Actinopteri; order Siluriformes; family Ictaluridae; genus Ictalurus; species Ictalurus punctatus. Next base: position 14,631,358 of record NC_030430.2, read on the forward strand.
CTGCGTATAAAACTACAACTACCAACATCTTGACCAGTGACCCCGATTCCTTGACAAGTCCAAAATGAATAGTTAATTCAAAAAAAAAAAAAAAAGACATAGGTTTATCTGTAACACGAAGCAGTACATTTTAAGTGTCGGTCATCATGACTCAAATAAATTGTTTCTTTATCCGTTTTAGTAAATCAAACTTTGCAAGTTTTAATTCGAACGAATGACTATTTAACAGCGGCCTACAAACACTGAACTGACTGCAGTGTCCACCCCGTGCCCTAACCCACATCCATGTTTTATTATTGCTGTGTATGTACAACACGGTTTATACCTGAGTAATAACTTACTTCTCTGGAGGTTTCTTTTCTCTTTTTTTGTAATACGAGCTCTATTCGCAAACACCGTTCCGTCTAAGCTGTGTTAAATGCTTCAATAATCATATCTGGGAATAACATGACAGTTCAATCACATATTTAATTTATATATTGGACACATTATACTGTTGGATACTTTACAAAGGAACTATAGTCTGGATTAGAAATTACATGACCAAAGACTTCATTGGTGTTAGGTAAACTATTCAAATGTAATTAATCTGTTTCGTTTTTGGACTACTAGTTTCTGAAGTATAATCTTCATATACGTCTGTGCTGAATAAAAAATACAACAAAGAGGATTCATTTAATTTCTTAGCATACTCTTTTTATTAGCCTACCCTCATAGGCAAAAACAGTCAAGTTCTTTTTTAGATGAATTAAAAGAAGTGAGATATATTTAGCTAATACGAACATATATTAATATATTTTCCAAAGATGAAATTCTTCAAGAATGGGTACACAGACAGTATTTCCCTCAGCACTTGGAGGTTCCTCTGTATGTTCTAACCTCAGCTAGCAAACTATACGCTGTGTTTACACTTTTTGGGGGGGTATTCTTTGAATATGGTTGGTGGGTCTCGGAACATTTTCAGAAAAGAAAACCCTACATTTGAGGGTTTCATTTGTTAATGTAACTCGATTAACACTTTCAGATTTCGTTATCTCAGTCAAGTAACAACTAAATGACTTAAACTCGTAATTTATAGACAGTAAATTGTGAATATAGCATGATTTCTGATGTTAAAAAATGCAGTTAGGTATTTTTCTGTCGTACTGAACCCTTTAGGTTCATAAAAGTTTCGTCAGTAGCGCGATTCAGACAGCAGGTGGCGCTGATGTAAAACCGTCCTGCAAAAGGCAAACAATCCTTCACGATTGTCTTTGTACGGATCGTGAAACGGCTTTAGATTATTGTATTTTGTTTGGTCTGCTGATGAACTGTTTGTAGAGATCGTTTTGCTTTTATCATTTGTATTCTTGATTTTTGCAAGCCAAATGTCGTCTGCTAGTTCAGTGCTGTCGTTCTCCAAGGTTTTCCAGCCCTGGGCAGGACTTAAGGGCAAAACGGTCAATGTAAGACTCTTCTAATGATTCAGCACGTCCGTGTCATGGTTTTACATGTCTCTTTGTCCTCATATGTTTTATTAGTGCGGCTATTGGGCCACATGTATTCGTCACTGGTGTGGCTTAATGCGGCCACGTCTGCAAGGTCACTGACATTTTGTGAGCTGTTACTTCCTCCTAAACACCAAAGCGCCTGACTGAGAGCCAGCTGCTACTGTTGAACTTGTTCTCTACAACCCGACTCAAAACAAGCCAAACTGCACACAAACGTTTGAGTTGTGGATTATATCTGCTCCATCATGTCATTCTGTTCACTAATGTAGTGCGTCACCTTACTGAAATGTTATAAAACTACTGTCTTACCAATTTCGCTAATGTCAGTTTGTGTATAACTGTCAGTCTATTATCTCTGAATGACAGGTGATAAGACCAGTTATATGCAGCAGGAGAGAGAAGTCTTCATACACTGTAAGTGTCATGCCATGTACTGTTGTTTCCAATTTTTCTCTGGTTGTGTGTGTGTGTGTATTATATGTAAAATGTAAATAAGAACATAATGTAATTATTTGCAAATCTCATAAACCCATATGTTATTCTCAATAGAACATATCAAATGTTTAACCTGAGTAAATGTACCATTTTAAGAAAAACCTAAGAAAAAACATTTAAAAAAAAAAAACATCTCTCTAAGATACTCTTTTTATACTCAATCACGTTACTGACCAATTAACTTCCAGCTATTTCTTTTTAGTAACACTTACTTTTGCAGCCTTTTGTTGCCCCGTCCCAACTTTTTTGAGATATTTTGTGACCATCAAATTCAAAATTACCTTATTTTTCCTTAAAATAGTACATTTCCTAAGTTTAAACATTGGATATGTTTTCTATGTTCTATTGTGAATAACACATGGGTTTATGAGATTTGCAAGTCATTGTATTCTGTTTTTATTTACATTTTACACAGCGTCCCAACTTTTTTAGAAATGGGGCTGTGTATATTGTATATACCAGATTTCCCAAAAGTCTCCATGCATAGTCTCTAACAATCATCATGTACTCATGTTAACACATCTAGTGTTATGCATGTAACTGCATGTCCACTGCAACCTTGACACCGTTTTCCGATCAATCCCGCCATATACACTATATATATATGTGTGTGTGTATATATATATATATATATATATATATATATATATATATATATATATATATATATATATATATACTTTCTGGAAGACATTTTGTTAAAAAGTGTTTCCTGTTAAATTTCCCCTATGCATAGAGTATTTTGGGACCCCTGTTAGATAGATAGATAGATAGATAGATAGATAGATAGATAGATAGATAGATAGATATACACACACATTCACAGACTTATTCACGCCTAAGGGCAATTTAGGGTAGCCAATCCACCTGTGTTTTTTGGGTATAGGAGAAAACTGGAGAACCCATAGGAAACCCACACGGTTCTGGGCGTAAGATGCAAAACTCCATGCATACAGTAACTAATACAGTACTGCTAAGACTGAGCAGTGAGCTCGAGATTGTTCATGATAGAAATTAAGCTAGAACCCACATTTATTCTCTAGGGAAGTAGTGAACTATTTTTCTGCAGAACTTCTCAGACTTCTCACAGCAAGAGAGATCCCTTTCGTGTATTCATTTGTCTCTGCTAATTGCTTTATGCATTGTGATTGAACGTAGATGAATGTTATTCTATATACAATTCGATATATAACATATCTGCATGGATTTAGAACAGTCCAACTTTACAATATTAAAAGCATCAGGTAAATATGATTGTAAAAAATAATAATAATAATAAAAATGAATGAACACCCTGGCAAGTTATGGCTCACAGAGGATCTCCACACCACACTTTGGGATCCACTGATATTCTGTATTCATGCAAATTTAACTGCAGTTAAATCTATAATATAACGTAAAAATCTACCTAATTTAAAATGAATTTAAAAATTGCCCTGAAAATCAGCCCATCATCTAACATTTTATTATGCAGATTCCACAATTATTCCTTTACTATCCTTCACAATAATGTAATGTCTTTACACAACAACTATATATCATCTCTTACAATTGCATGCCAATCAGTCAATGCCCATGACTTTTACCATTACATACTAATGTCTTTTTTTGTACCCAAATTCTTAAGTGCAACTACTCATCTAAATAAATGCTCAAGAGATAGAGATAGATAGGTAGATAGTGTGCTTCCAAACTTCTTTGGGGAAGACCTACATATGGGTGTGATTGCTGGTTGTCCACATACTTTTGGCCATATAGTGTATGAGCTACAGTCAGAATTTGCCCCTATAATGGTAAAATGGCTAATGTGCATGGACATAAGGTAGGTAAACCTAATATGTTGGCAGCCTAGGCTTATGAATGGATTGTTTATGTACAAATATTAGCACTGGCTCTGCCCAGTTTTCCCATGACTAACTTGTTCTCTCCATCACATTCACATCTACTCACCTAAGTTATGCATCCCCCTCATCATCTTCAATCCCTGGAAAGGTTATTGTGAGTACTATGTGTGGATGTAGTGCATTGTACAACTATATTATAAAGGTACATTAAGCTTAAAGGCTACCATTGTTAAATAAATAAGGGAAACTCCTACATGGAATGCACCTTCAAAATATAGTGGTGGATGGCAGACATGTGCTACAGACTAAAGAATAAACACAGGCTTACTTTCTACCTAAACATAATGCAATGCCTTTTGTAAACATAAAAATATCTTTGGCACATGTGTGCAATCCCATAGATGAGTTTTGTAGTGGTATTTCACCTATTAAGTAGAAATTAGAATATTTGGATGTTCACCGTGAAGATCCTATAATAACATTTTCTTTGGAGTGAGTACCCATGTGTATAGTATTTGCTGACTTTATTATTTGGGTCTATCTCTTGTTTCCACACTCCAGCCACCTCCTGCCAAGTATGGAGGCCGACACACAGTAACGCTGATCCCTGGAGATGGTATTGGACCCGAACTTATGAGCCATGTCAGGGAGCTTTTCAGGTCTGGTGACGAGGCTTAGTTTGGGTCTTGGGAGATTTGGATAGTTTGACAGATTTCGATCTTCACAGGTTCTCCTGCGTCCCAGTGGATTTTGAGGTGGTGAACGTGGACTCAGCGGCGACGTCAGAGGATGACATTAACAATGCTATCACAGCTATCAGACGCAATGGAGTTGCACTGAAGGGTAGGGTATGGTTGTGTAGGTGGACACATTTGAAAATATATGCTCTTAACTACTGTAGATCTTGTAGTTATTCGTGCTACTCTTTTTTTTTTCAGGTAATATAGAGACCAATCACAAACTTCCACCTTCTCACATGTCCAGGAACAACTTGCTACGGTATTATTGTTAATGTGTCTTTAGAGAAACTGTTTTATTTGTCTCTTTAGTAAGATTAAAGTGTACACATTCTGGTGCTGTGGATAGTCCCACATGGATTTTGCACTTTCCAAAAGCAGTTTATGCCAACCCTTGCTTCAGTGGATAATCTGACCTGGATACTGTAGAACTGCTGCTGTAATCATAAAAATCTCCATGTGCTTATCTCAGGACTCTTATTCTCAGTGTGCTCATACTGAACACTCTTTCAACACACTTACTACTATTTGGCTTTATATGATACAGTTGTAGTAGAGTAACGAATTATCTTAATCCCGCCTCCACCCTTTGTGTGTGGAGTTTGCATGATCTCCAGGGTTTCCTCTGGGTATTCCAGTTTCCTCCCCCAGTCCAAAGACATGCGTTGTAGGTAAATTGGCATGTCTAAATAGTCCATAGCGTGTGTGATTTTGCCCTACTATGTCCAGGGTGTCCCCCACTTTGTGCACTAAGTCCCCTCGGGTAGGCTCTAGGCTCCCCGCGACCCTGTGTAGGATAAGTAGTACAGAAAATGGATGGATGGATCTCCTGTCATCCAGAAGAGGATGCGTTCCTTTTGAATCTAGGTCCTCTCAAGGTTTCTCCCTCATGTCATCTCAGGGAGATTTTCCTTTACAGTGTTCACTCTGTAGGGATGTAAATCTACATCCAGATATCTGTAAAGCTGCTTTGTGACAGTGTTTATTGTTAAATACAAAAGTTGCAAAGTACAGTTTAATTGTTTTTTATGATTTAATCCCAGTTTGTATGACAAACACAAATGTCCCTTGTTTAAAACCTCAGCACATCCCTGGACCTATATGCTAATGTGATGCACTGCCAGACTCTCCCTGGTGTCCAAACCCGGCACAAGGACATAGACATCATCATCCTTAGAGAAAATACAGAAGGAGAGTATAGCAGCTTAGAGCATGAGGTTTGTACCAGTTTTACTCTTTTTATCATGCACACACACACTTACATACAGGTGTGCCAGTGCAAAGGTTTCTTTATATATCCAAGGATTCATTTAGAAAATGAATGAATAAACAATCAATATTATGTGTAGTACATTTAAACCTTTTTATTTCCTCAGAATGTCCCAGGAGTCGTGGAGTGTCTGAAGATCATCACTCGAATAAACTCGTTGCGGATCGCAGAATACGCCTTCAAACTTGCCCGAGAAAAAGGACGTCGCAGGGTCACTGCTGTACATAAAGCCAACATCATGTCTGTTTCAATCTACAATATTTTCTGTTTTTCTATATTCTATATTTTCTATGTAAAGCTGAAATAATACATACAGTGCCCTCCACTAATATTTGCACCCTTGGTGAATATGAAAAGGTTGTGGAAAAATTGTTTAACCTTTTTATCTTTTGTTCAAACAAATTCAGAAAAATACTCAGCTCTCATGGATATCAAACAATTACAAACACAACACAGGTTTATCCAAAAAAAAAAGTCTTTGTTAAATATAGTTGTGCAATAATTATTGGCACCACTATGAATTCATATGAGAAAGATATATTTGTATATTCCCGTTGATATTTTAAATGTTTTAGTACACCTGGATGACTAGGAACAGAAAATTGTTCAACCATGACTTCCTGTTTCACAGGGGCATAAATATGAGGTAACACATAGGCCAAATTCCCTTAGTCATTCACAACAATGGGTATCACAAGGAATATAGCTGTGAAGTGCGGCAAAAGGTTGTTGAGCTTCACAAAATGTGAAGTGGCTATAAGAAAATAGCACAAGCATTGAAAATGCCCATTTCCTCCATCAGGGCAATAATTAAGAAGTTCCAGTCAACTGGAAATGTTAGGAATCAACCTGGAAGAGGACTTGTGTCTATATCGTCTCACCTCACTGTGAAGAGGATGGTTCCAGTGCCCAAAAAATCTCCAAGGATCACAGCTGGAGAATTGCAGAAGTTAGTTGCGTTTTGAGGTCAGAAAGTCTCCAAAAATTGCAGTCCAGAGTCACCCACATCACCACAAGCTCTTTGGAAGGGTTTCAAGAAAAAAGCCTCTACTCTCATCCAAAAACAAACTCAAGCCTCTTCAGTTTGCCAGACACTACTGGAACTTCAAACAAACTTTATGAAGGATCTGGAGAGATTCTGTATGGAGTAATGGTCTCAAATCCCTTGCCATGTATTCTCCAACCTCATCAGGCATTATAGGAGAAGACTCAGAGATGTTATCTTGGCAAAGGGAAGTAGCACAAAGTATTAACTAAAAGGGTGCCAATAGTTGTTGCACACCTATATTTAACAAACTTTTTTTTTTTGATAAACTTGTGTTTTGTTTGCAATTGTTTGATATCCATGAGAGTATTTTTGTGGGTTTTTTTTTAAACAATAAAGACTATTTTTCTCAGCCTTCTTTGCACATATTTACCAAGGGTGCCAATATTAGTGGAGGAAACTGTAGATTATGTTTATGTTTAAATTATGTGCACAGTGTCTTAGTAGCTAGCACATTTGCCTCAAGCCTCGGGGGTTGGAGGTTCGATTCCCGCCTCCGACCTGTGTGCATGAAGTTTGCATGTTCTCCCCATGATTCAAGGGTTTCCTTCGGATACTCTGGTTTCCTCGCCCATTGCAAAAACCTGCGTCGTAGGCTGATTCGCGTTTCCAAATTGTCCGTAGTGTATGAATGTATGTGACACCCCGTCCAAGGTGTCCCATGCCCCAAGTCCCTTGGGATAGGCTCTAGTCTCCCTGTGACCCTGTATAGGATAAGTAGTACAGAAAATGGATGGATTATGTTAAATACAGTGCAGCTTATACAAATTAACTTTTCTGTATTTGGAGACTTAATTGGGATTGTACGTCATGAATATCCACAAAGTTGCCCATCATATTGAAGTGGGGGGACCAATATAGTTTGCAAAATTATTTTTAAAGAAGTTGTGCAATAGTACTTTCCAGATCTTTGTCCTAGAGTTGTTTTGACAGTTCATTGGTCTTTATGATGCTGCTTGCATAGGTATGTTCTCTAACAAATTCTGGGGCCTCAAGCAATCACAAATTTGACATTTTTCATTTGTAAATAATTTTGCAAACAATATTGACTCACCACCAGCCATTTCAATATTATTGGCTCTTCTCTGTAGATTGATGATAAAATCCCACTCACGTCAATTTCTGTTCCCGATTGTAACATTACAAAATGTGGGAAATGTCAAGAGGATGAATACTTATGCAAGACACCATATGAGACTTTATGCTACACATAAATGGAAACAATGCCATTTTCACAAATGGAATGATTTTATGGTTTAAACCTTGGGCTCTGTTTCATCTTTGCCTTGCTCTGTACAGGAAGCTGGGTGATGGTCTCTTCCTGCAGTGCTGTAAGGAGGTAGCAGCAGGCTATCCAGACATTACATTTGACAACATGATTGTGGATAACACCACCATGCAGGTATCTGCTTACCAGCATGCATTCAGAGATTAAGAATATTTTTCTACACAGTATTTTCTTACCTTACTGTAAATTTTGCCTTGGCTTTAAATCAGCTGGAATTTAAAGTGTTTTTAAGCGTGTGGCGTATCATCGTTTAGTTTCTCTCTGCTTCAATGCAGAGAATCAGAAATAACACCTAGTTGAGATCCAACACTTGTCAGGTACTGTTGAAGGCTAAAGTGGCTAAACGGTGCAAGTGAGTCATAAAAGTATGCTGTGTATCTGTTTTATTTCTGTGCATACAGCTCGTTTCCAAGCCACAGCAGTTCGATGTGATGGTGATGCCAAACCTCTATGGTAACGTGGTGAGCAACGTGTGTGCCGGACTCGTGGGTGGCCCAGGTTTAGTCCCAGGGGCCAACTACGGCAAAGACTACGCTGTTTTTGAAACAGTAAGAGAGAGGAATCATACTTAACACTTCAACTGTTGGTAAAGGAGCTCTAAGAAGGATTCCAGACATTCTCATTATTTTTGTGCTTTGTGCTGCAGGCCACCAGGAACACTGGGAAAAGCATTGCTAACAAGAACATTGCAAACCCCACGGCTACACTGCTGGCCAGCTGCCTCATGCTGGATCACTTAAAGTGTGTGAAGAGAAGTTGGATTTAGCATCCTGCTGAATTAAATGAAACATGCAGTTTGTAATGATTCAAAACTATTTCTAGTGCTATAATAATAATAATAATGACAATATTTTGAAGATACCCTGGAAAAACTGTTATTCATAATAACGCCATGCAATGGATTTGCCTAGATTCTTGATTTCAAATTTAATTGCCATTTTTCTGGCCCAGAAATTAGCCCAGCTCATACCCAGAACAGAGCTGCCCAGCTTGATGCCTTTCCCTTAGAAGGCAAATCATTGGGCACAGAAGGGGGAGGGTTGTTAGGGAAAAGGGAAATCTTTTTCCCTTTTCATTGCAATTGCATTTTGCTCCTTCAACATATTCTACACTCATCATCTGTTTAATTGGCAAGTTGTGCCGATATCTATTCTAGAGATGTCCTGTCTAAGTGGTTTGTGTTAATCGATGGTGTTTAACATTTATTTCTATCTTATACTTTCTCTTCTAGACTTCATGATTATGCCAGGATAATTCGAAAAGCAGTCCTTACAACTTTATCTGAGACTCAGGTATGATTGAATGTCATTAACTACATTACTCACTCATATGCAAGTATGTGGAGTATGTTCTAAGGGGAGAAAAAGAAAGAAGGAAAAACATGTAATAACCTGGTTGGTTTTCACTTGAATTTTTAATTCAGTTGCAGTTTTAATAGGGGTGTGTAGACTTTTATTTATATGCAGGGAATGTTTTATATATTTAATGAAAAGGATATATATACAGTAGACTGTAAATGTTTCATTTGCACATATGTACAGTACAAATGTATTCTCAGTGGTGCAGATAGCTGATGTGCAATATACATGTCAAGATGTGCATTAAAAAATTTTCATTAAGTGTAAACAAATAAATTTTATTATCGCCTCAAGTCTGTTATAAGATTAGTCAGGACACTGTTTAGTTTCTGTGTGTAGAATAGGGTGGTCACAAGACACCATAAACATATATACTATACCAGCTGCAATATAACGATCCCAAGTAGTATCACGATACCACACAACGTTGTGTTAATTCATAATTCAAACCTACAAAATGAACCCAATTTACACAAATACATAGATATAAATAATGTTGATATAAAAACACAGCTAATTTTATTATTTAGACATAGAGGTTAACGTAATGTTAGATCAAATAATAGCCAAAATGGCTAATTTGAGTATTTACACACAGCGGTTAGCATAATGTTAGCTTGCTTAATAGCAAATAGGAAATCTTTAAAGATTACCGTAAAGAATTTAGGTTAAATGAAGTGTCACTAACTTTTGTGTATTCTGCTAAAGCAGTGACGACTGTGAATTACCATAGTGACGACACTACCGTTTAAAAAATAAACTGGCATTGGCGATATTTGGAGCTTTAGTATCGCGATATTACTGCAGTACTGGTATACTGTGGTGCAACCCTACTGTAGAGTATCCTGACTCTGTGTTTAGCAGCTGTTGAGAAGGGCGATGGGAAATTGGAGGGGTTTACACCCGCTGCTGTCTTAAAAATTCACACAAAAATCAAATTCCTTTTTTTTGGCCTCTGATAAAAAAGATATATTTTTAAAAAATGATATTTAAAAAACATTGCAGCAAAGATGTGCAAAATATTTGAAGCAGATGACATGCCAAAACATTAGCAGCATGGTGTGGTATGTGTGTGTGAGAGAACAGGTGTCTAGTGCAGCCATGTGTATTGAGAAGGTATTAGAGTTGATAGGTGAGAATATGGGCAGCTTGTGCTGGTTCCGATTGTTGGTGGCTCTGGGGTAGAAGTGGTGTGAGCATTGATACACCTGTAACACCTTCCAGAGGACAGGAGGGTGAAGAAGTGTTGGCAGGGGTGAGTCGGAGCTGTGGTGGTTGCTCTACAGAGGCAGCAGGTACTGTAGGAGCTAGAAGAAGAACGCTGATGATTCTCTGAGCATTGCTGATGACTTGTTTCAGTGCTTTCCTCTCTGCAGCAGTAATATATGCATTATGTATTACTATAATGCATCAAAATCATTGATGTACCAGGATCTCTTTTAATCTGAGTGGTCAAATTTCTGAATCAGATGGAAACTATGTGTCATTTTATCTCAAGCTTTTCAGTGTACCGAAGCTTTTTTCCATTGCAATCCTCTAGTATTTCTGGTTATGGATGAAGTATGTAATATTGAGGTCGTTATTTATTTGTGCACTCTCTGTATTCAAAATTGCTCAGATTCTTGCCTCTAACAAACTGAGTTGTTGTCCTGTACACGGTGAGCTCTACAATTGTCAATTTTAATGCACACTTTGTACAGTCATGTAAAAAAATAAGTACATTCCATGGAAATTGTTGGCTTTTTTGACATATTTGGACAAGCAAACATTTGATCATCTTTGAAACAGTGCCTATTACTAAAGGTGTTACACTCTATGAAATGACACATAAAATTGACATTTTGTAGTCAATTTGACTATATAAATTAACAAAAAGCAGATCAGACACATGGAAAAAGTAAGGAAACATCTACACTTATCACACCTTCAAATCCATATAATTAGAACCAGGTGTTGAAGATTGGGGGACAGTGATTAGAACCTACTTAGGGAGTGCAGGTGGAACCTGTCTTATTTATACCCCTCTCATATGTAGTGGCTGGTGTTCCCTTTGATATTCAAGTGTGTGGTGTCATCATGCCAAGATCTATAGAGTTCTGTAAAGCCTTCAGAAACAAGGTTGTGGATGCCTATGAGTCTGGCATGGTATTTAAAAAGATCTCCAGATTATTTGTAATACATCATTCCACTGTAAGGAAAATAATCTACAAATGGCACAGATTTCAAACGACTGTCAATTAGTCCAGGACTGGCAGTCCCAGCAAATTCAGCCCAAGAGCAGAACATCTGATGCAAACAGAAGTCTCCAAGAACCCCAAAATTTCATCACAGGATCTGCTAGTAAGTCTTGCAACTGTTCGTGTAAAAGTGCATGCTTCTGCAAACAGAAAGAGATTGCACAAATTTGACCTGCATGGGAGGCATGCTAGGTCAAGCCTTTGCAAGACTACAGTTTGGCAATGAGCATATAGTCAAAGAGCAGGCCTTTTGGAATAATGTGCTCTGGACAGACGAATCAAAGATCCAGATGTTTGGCCACAGTAACAGCAGACATGTTTGGCGCAGACCAAAGGCAGCTTTTCAGGAAAAGCACCTCATACCAACTGTGAAGCACGGTGGTGTAAATGTTATGGTTCGGGGTTGATTCGCTATCTCAGGGACCGGACAGCTTGCATTCATTGATTCAACTATGAATTCTGCATCGTATCAAAGAGTGCTTGAAGTTAATGTGAGGCCATCTGTCAGAAGGTTTTAAGTTAAACCAAAAGTCGAACTTTCAACAGGATAATGATGCTAAGCACACTAACAAATCCACCAAGGAATGGGTCAAAAAGAGGAAATGGAGGGTTATGGAATGGCCTAGTCAAAGCCTAGATTTGAATCCCATTGAAATGATGTGGGGGGATTTGAAACAGGCAGTGCATGCAAGAAAACACTCAAATATCTTGCAAGCGAAAGAATATTGCATGGAACAGTGGTCAAAAATTCTAGCAAGCCTGGTGGACAATTATGCAAAACACCTACAAGAAGTTATTTCTGCTAAAGGGGGCAATGCTAGTTTCTGAGACCAAGAGTGTACTTACTTTTTCCACAAAAGAATATCACATCTATTAATATTTCTGTTTAATAAATTATTGAAAAAGCTCATTTTCCTTGTGGGTTTGTTCAAGTATAGTAACTTCATTAATAGGCACTGTTGCATGATCAAATGTTTGCTTGTCCAAAAAAAAAAAGCCAGCAATTTCCAGTGGGTGTACTTATATCTTCACATGACTGTATACTTAAATACTTAGATTCATGTGAGCACACAGCCTCTATTAGATAGTTTTTAACCTTCACTACCTCGTTTTTCCACCTCCTGGCCATTCAGTTACACACAGCTGATCTTGGGGGTCAGGGCACGACTTCTGAGGTGGTGCAAGCCATAATGCAGGAGGTTCAGAGGAGCAGACTGCACATCTCCAAACCCATCTGAACAACCACATCACCTGAACATCAGGTAGGAAGAATCCCTCTCAAGCACTCTGCATGAGCGACATCAATTAGTATGCAACATTATGTACTGTAATACTACAATATTCTTATGTACAGCAGACCACAGTTGTGTTGAATGATCAATTCCGATTGGTCAGAAGGTGTTGAACAGCAGCTCTGAGCAGCTGCAAGGTTAATATTAATACGCTCATTCCAATATGGTATAATTTCTATGGTAACAGCTTACACAGGAACTTCTATAGTGGACAGTCCACATTAACAGATTCTTAAAGCATTTTTCCTTAAATGTAATTGTTGTGTTTTCTGTGAGAAGACATTTATGTGCCATATTTGGAAGGACCAGTGTTCGAGCTTTGTAACAGTGAAGTAAAGTAAAACCGTAACTTTTCATTTTCCAACACGGGAACGTCTTTGGGACTGTGTTTTTTTTTTGTTTTTTTTTCATTGTATTAACTTCAAGCGAGAGGAAAAAAAAGAGAAGAGTTTCATCAGTCCATACAGGAATTCACAGAGGGGGTTTTTTTTTAGCTTTTTTGTGCAAAACTACTTGGATTGGCAGTAAATCTGACCTTTTAGCTGTACTCATGTTGAACACACATGAAATGAAGAGGACTTTGGCTGAATGCATGTTGTGATGACGTCACATGACGCGTTTTGCCCCAAATGTGCAGAAAACCTGTGGTAATTTTGAAAAATTGCAAGCTCCTCCGAATATTGCGGAATTTGCTTGATTTTGAGCTCATTTCTGCTATCGCGAAATCGCAAAATCCTGGAGGGACTGTTTTATTGCTAAATAAAAGTGGATAATACATTAATATTAAATGTAACTATAAACCGATAAAATGTAGATGTTGTTCATTAATAATGTTTTGAAAATGTCAGCGTTGCCAAATTGCTGTGGTACAAGAAGATTAAAATACTACAGGATGTGCTGTTATTGGAAAATGATAAACTTCAGGGTGGTAGCTTAAGTGTGTTAAATTGATTATCCTCCTACAGTATAACAGCATGTCGTGAAGTGTTTTATTCCTTAACTGTTGTGCATTCCCCAAGGATATTCAACGTTATTAACGTTGATGATGAAACCCTGTATGAACAAACTCTCATACACACTAACCAGGGCTTAAATATGTGCCAGAAATAATCATTTGTTGTTTTTTTTATGCCTTTTTAGGTAGACGTCTCCAATCAATATATACCGCAAAACTAGGTGAAGCTTGGTGAATTGGGTTGTGTGTGTGTGTGTGTGTTTGATTGTGCTTGCAGCTTTATAAGATTAAGCTATAACATTTTTAATTACACTGCTTTCAAATTACACTGCTTTTCCTGTGAAATAATTAAAGTAATTAAGTCATTAAATATTAGCAGTCAGTGGACAGATTTTTAAATATCCACAAAATGTTTACTTGTAAGATCTAATGCTGCATTTGACTAAACTTAGAAGTGTAAAGTCAGAACTTTTGGAATTACGTAATTTCGACCGCTGCGCATTCAAGCTACAAAGTGGTGCAAAAACATGAACACCTCAATGTTCATCTTTTCTTAGCCAAAAAACTAACAAGCTAACTTTGATGAGTGATGTATAATTATCTATTGTATAGTCAGTGTTATAGATTTAACAAGCCAATATATGTGTGTTGATTGATCTAAAGCAAATACTTGTATATACAGTATAACTCATTTAAAAGTAAGGAAGTGCTTCTTTGCTTATTGTTGATGTTGTGAGCAGCCATGTTGATTTGACAATGTCAAGGGGGCATTTTATTTATTTTTTCCTAGTCAGAGGTATGAATTCAGAGTTTTAGTCGAATGCAGCATAAGATCAAACGCATCAAGTGACCATTTTTTAGCAAAACACAGACACTGTTAAGCACACCTCAGTATGAGCCTAAATACATATTCAAGACACTGAAGCATGAAATATGGCAACACGCCTGTTACATGCACTCTTTAACAGATCTTTATCAAAGGGATTCATGGACACATTTGTCTGTATTAATTATGCGAATGTTCCATATTGTACATTTACACAACACTAGACTAAGGCTGTTGTTTTGCATTAATATGTAATTCAATCACCCATATGCGGGTGATGGATATGTGCTGATTAGACGTGCAGAAATTTCATAAACCTCCAGGGATATAATTGTTACTGACATACCTCTCAGAGTTATCCAGGTTTTTTTAAAAGCTTCCTCTGACAACAGAAAAATCCGAGGTTTGTTATTAGGTTTATTACAGATACATGGAACAGAGGATTACTGTGTTCATAACTTGATGTGTGATTTATGGGTAGGCTGTTCTCTTGACATAACGGTGCATAAATTGTGGACCAACAAACACTGCAATACTTGAACACGGATAACACTCGAACACTAATTAATCTTTAAGAAAAATACAGTGGTGCTTTAAAGTTTGTGTTTGTTGAAAGAATTTTCTATATTTGTGAATAAATATGACCTTAAACATCATCAGATTTTCACACAAGTCCTAAAAGTAGATAAAGAGAACCCAATTAAACAAATGAGACAAAAATATTATACTTGGTCAATTATTTATTGAGGAAGATGATCCAATATTACATATCTGTGAGTGGCAGAAGTATGCAAACCTGTAGGACTAGCAGTTTAATTTGAAGGTAAATTAGAGTCAGGTGTGAGTGAGTCCATGAACTGAATCCCAAGGCAACGACCCTAAGCATACAATTTGTTATACTAAAGAATGGTTAAAGAAGAATAAAGTTAATGTTTTGGAATGGTCAAGTCAAAGTCCTGAGCTTAATCCAATAGAAATGCTGTGGAAGGAGCTGAAGTAAGCAGTTCATATGAGGAAACCCACCAAACCCAGAGATGAAGCTTTTATGAACTGAGGAATGGGCTAAAATTCCTCCAAGTCGATGTGCAGGACTGATCAACACTTACTGAAAATGTTTAGTTGCAGTTATTGCTGCACAAGGGGGTCACAGCAGATACTGAAAGCAAAGGTTCACATACTTTTGCTACTCACAGATATGTAATACTGGATCATTTTCCTCAGGACTTAATATTGGATTAAGCTCAGGACTTTGATTTGGCCATTCCAAAACATTAACTTTATTCTTCTTTAACCATTCTTTAGTAGAACAATTTGTGTGTTTAGGGTCGTTGCCTTGGGATTCAGTTCATGGACTCACTCGCACCTGATTGTCATCCCATCGACTGAAAACACCTGACTCTAATTTCACCTTCAAATTAAACTGCTAATGCTAGAGGTTCACATACTTTTATCACTCACAGATATGTAATATTGGACCATGTTCCTCAATAAATAAATGAACAAGTGTAATATTTTGTCTCATTTTTTAAATTCAGTTCTCTTTATCTACTCTCAGGACTTCTGATGAAAATCTGATGATGTTTGAGGTCATTTAGGCAGAAATATAGATAATTCTGTAAATTTGCACCTAATGGCATGGGTCTGTTACACAAGCAGGAGTAAACTAGTGGGAAAAGATAGAACCAGTTACTGTGATGAGTGATGTTTCCTGCATGGGGATATCAGATAGACTGTGGCTACTCTGCCTTTTGACTTACATAATGCTGTTACTGGAAACCGACGTTCATTGTGTGTTAATGTTCAGGAAAATGCATAAAAGCTCCTGTCAGGAATCTACACTACTAATAGCATATAGAATTGTATGTCATAACTTGTATCATTGTTGTTGTTTTTTTGTTGTTTTTTTTACGAATGTAGTGCTATGGATCAAATATAAACCATTGAGATATTGTGCAATAAATACTTCTCACCTCAAAAAATACTTATTGTACAGTATGTACTTTTTCATTAAAATGTTTGCTTTTTTGAAGACAAAGAAGAACAAGAACCATTTGATTAAAAGTATTCCTGTTTTTCACAGATTATTCATTGCCAATAGATGGTGCTGAAATCCAATCATCACACTAAAGCAAGCTTAACAAAACATCCAAAAGATTACGTAGCATTATAAATGCATACATCTGTACATACATATGGACAAAATATGCTCTGGTCCGCAGGCATGAACACTGCATATTCATCACTGGGCAGTGTTTTACGTGTTGGAAACATCATGATGCCTGCCCAAAACTCGATGAGAACATCTTCCATAAAATTGCTATTTAAAAGCACTTTTCAATAAAATTCTATGTTAAAGCAGTTGAACTGAAGATTAAAGACTAAAGTTCAAAATGATCTCACATCTAGGGTATTTTAAATAGAGTTCAAACTGTTGTATTTATGGTCCACAGCAGAATGCTATTAAAAGTATGGTTGATTATGCTTACTTTCCATTATAAAATAGATTTGGTAAATAGCTGCAGGTATCAAATTTGAAACATTAAAAAAATTAAAATAAAGCAAGGAAGAAAGCATTGCACTTAAACTTTTAAGATAGTAAGCTTTTATAAGCTTTTTATAAGCTCTGGCTTTGTGCAGAGTCAAAGATCAGTGTTAGATATTATTATAGGAGATGGAACGTTACCATTTAGCCAAAGTCCATGCAATGGTTTGCAGAAATGGAGCATTTTTTTGTCTTGAGAGAAGCCATTAGCCAATTATCTGTGCAGATATATGCTTGAATTTTTATTCTGCTTTACAAGTGAGTCACATTTAAGCATCTGCCAAATAAGTAAATCTAAAAACTATGTAGATGTTCTAGGATAGGAGTGGCACACATCATCTTGTTTTTTTCTGCTTAAATGTAACAATTAGCAATCTACTGTATGAGCTGATGATGTTGCAATCATCCAGTGTTGAAGCATGTCTGCAGTGGCCAAATTGGGAAAACAATGGAAGGCAACAACCGTGATCATACTGTGTCTGTCTGTCTCCTTATGTTTATTAAATATGGTCAGGTCCATAAGTATTTGGACAGTGACATAATTTTGCCTATGCACACCACCAGAATGGATTTGAAATGACATCGTCAAGATGTGATTGAAGTGTAGACATTCGGCTTTAATTCAAGAGGTTTAACAGAAATATTGCATTAATCATTTAGGAATTACAGCCATTTTCATGTACCTCCATTTCCACAGGCCCAAAAGTAATTTGACAGTTGACTGATTGGCAGTTTCACGGCCAAGTTTGGCCTGTTTCCAGGCGTTGATTTTGCATTTGGTAGCTGTTTACAGAAACTCTAAATATTTGGTCCAAAGAGGTGTCAGTGCAAGTGAATGAGTCCATCATTAGATGTAAAAAGCAATACAAAACGGACCTATCGGAGAGATAGCAGAAACTTTACGAGTGGCCAAAGCAACAATTTGGTACATTTTTAAAAAGAAGAAATACACTGGCGACTTCAGAAATACCAGAAGTCCTGGAACGCCACGAAAGACAACTAAAGTGGATAATCGCAGAATTCTTTCCTAGTGGAAGAAAAACCTGTGGACTCAGTATTTGGTGATGTATATGGGCTCCAGACTTCCGGCAGTCACTGATTGCAAAAGATTTGCATCCAAGTGTTAAAAATAATCCTAATGTTTATGATCATTTTAGTTTGTCCAATTATTTTCAAGCCTGTGAAAATGGAGGGACTCTGTAATAAATGAATATAATTCCTAAACGGTTAATGCAATATTTCTGTTAAACCCCTTGAATTAAAGCTGAAAGTCTACACTTCAATCAAATCTCGATTGCTTCATTTCAAATCCATTGTGGTGATGTACAGAGGCAAAATTTCCAAAATTGTATCAGTGTTCAAATACTTATAGACCTGATTGTATATAGTTATTAATTAAGGCGTTAAACAACGTGCTTCCACCCACAGAACTGGCTCAATGTTTTTTTGCTTTTCACACCATTCTGTGTAAACTCTAGAGACTGTTATGTGGGAAATCCCAAGAGATCAGCAGTTTATGAAACACTCAAACCAGCCCATCTGGTACCAAAAACCATGACATGGTTAAAGTCACAGAGATCACACTTTTTCCCCATTCAAATGTTTGATGTGAGCACTAACTTAAGCTTGTGACCTGTTGCTGCCTACCTAACACTGAGTTTATGTATTGGTCTGCTGTCACATGATTGGCTGATCGGATAGTCGAAAATATGTCCAGTTTTAGAAGTCTTCTTTAAGTGAACGCTGAGCGTATATTTTCAATATAATCTATTCTAAATTCATTTCAATCTGGAAAGAAAAAGCAATTGTCCCATTTGTAACATTGCGATCAAATAATACTGGCCCACGATAATAAAAATAAAAAATTAAAAACACTGAATGTAGTTTAGAGCTGATGTGCCTGATATTAGTTTTTTTTTTTTTAATGGTCATTCATATCATTATTTCAGTGACAGATTATCATACAATTATGACATTTTTTTTGTTTGTTTTTCATGGTGCCTGTAGATCATATCCATGTAGATATTGTGTCATTTTAGGACAGAGGATAGGATCTGACCAAATAAATCAGAGCAATCAAGTATCTAAAGTGAATGTGATGTAATTAAACATCTTAAGCCTGTGTGAGACTTTGATTTATTTGACAGCATTGGGTTTGGAGCTGCTAAGGTTTAAACTACTATATATAAAAAAGCACATGAGACAATGCCACAGAGAGAAAGTGGAGTCTTTTAATGAACAGAGTGTTCAGCAAGTTAATTTGAGTGCTTTCTGCTAATGAGAAAGCAATTGGGTGGTGGGAAAAGACACTTTGTCTTTGCCAGTGAGGGAATGCCAGAGAAAAAAGTGTGGAAATAAAGGAAAAATAGTTTGCTGGATAAAGGACCGAGTACTTAAAGAGAAAGGACCTGTGGAGTTTGTTGTCATTGTAAGGATTTTTATTATCCTTATAGTTTCTCACACATTCTTGCATGTTTGGCTCGTTTAGCATATATTTGGATGTCTTTGTCCAATCAAAACTCAGGATTTATGTGTCCCAGGAGATAGGGGCTGGGATGTCCTGGGAGCATTGCACACCTGAGTATGAGACAGCCACTTTATAGGGATCAGAACAGGAAAAACACTTAGTACTTAAAGATGACATGAGGAGAAATTGAGCGAAGTAGAATACAGAGTTACCCATACAGCAATACATAAGAAATTGCACAAAAAAGCTGTTTTTTTCTTTAATAATCCTATCAGAATACAGCTGGTATTTCTATATAGACGGAATCTCCAGAACAGTAGGCATTTCTAAATATGTTATAGCATATGGATGGTGTGCTTGTGTGTGCCGGGTGCCAAGTGCAACATGGTGATGAAGGTAGTTCGTTTACATTCCATGGGCTAAATGTAATGTGTAACTCCCACATGAGCCATCACAACCACTGCTATCTTTTCCAGCTTTCTCTCACCCACTAAATGCTGGAGTTGATGAAAATTCCTGTTCTCTGAGTACATATCCATACCAGATACGACCTAAATAGGTTGTTTTTCCAGCTTTATCCTTACCTATATCAGATTGCAGGGAATGAAATCCATTACAACAGCTCTCTTTGGAAATTGAAACAAAATCTTTGGGGATGCATAAAGACACTTAGTTTCTCACTCGTCTTAGTTGTAGCTCATTGTTCAGCATGTTGTAAAGGCCGACAGTGTCAATTTCATTCATTTATTCTTGTCGCACTCGTTTTAAAAATATGTACTCGTACAAATAAGTCAAAAGTATTTTGATGTGTGTCATACAGTCAGCACGTACGGTCAGGGCCGGCCTGAGGGGTCGTGGGACCCTAGGCAAGATCATGAATATGGACCCACTGATGTAAAAACTCTCATAGCACTGGAATTTGGTAAGTGAAGAGCACAATTACATTTTCCATATTTATCATCCACATAGATGTTTATTAAGTGCAACATATTCAATGTAATAATACAACAATTGTATCAGAACTATATGTAGAAAATGCAAAGATCTAAACAAATATATGAAATTCTATCTGAACTAGAAAAATACAACAGAAATATACATAAAACACAGCTCAATAAAATAAAATGTAAATATAAATAAAATATAAATTTTTGAAATATAAGTGTGATTCACACAGACAACAGATATTATCAGAAAGGCTACAGATCTCTTCTAGATCTCTTCTCTTCTCTAGATTTTTACTTTGAGTGACTTCTTTGCTGCAAAGTCATCAATCACCTCATTATATGACACTCGTTTACATGGCAATAATCTAATTACTGATCTTATTCTGAATTGGACAATATTGTGATTAAGGTGTTTACATGAGTTGCTTTTAAAATATTCCTTTGATCTTCAGGTTTTACATGTTATAGAACATCGATTGATTAACAGCACACGTCATTACGTCCCCACGCCACGCCGTCCGACGTTCCCTCCAGAATTTCACATATCGACATACAGTTCATCTTCGTTATGGTACTGTATACACTTTTGGGTGTTTTTATTTTTCATTTTACGAAAGTTTCAAGTGCAGTTAATTATTTATCCTGCTGTGTGCGCAAATAGACGACTGCTTGAAGCCGTGGGCTGCGTCCGAAACCTCGTACTTATATAGAAATACATGTATTTCTCCTACTATATAGCAGGTAAGTACACGGTTTCGGATGCAGCCGTGCTCTCTTGTTTGCCGTCAAACGCCGTGTGTGTACGTGTCCTGTCCCAAAATGCGGTGAAAACTCCCACACAAGGTTAATAGTGTGATTAAGGTGTGTACATGTCTATAATGCACTTCCATAATGTGATTAAAAAAGGAATACTCCACACGTCTTAATTCGATTTGTGTTTACTTCAAGTATGACTTTAGTCAGATTAAGGTCATCAATAATTGTTGTTTACATGGTAGTTTCTTAATCAGAGTATTGTCTTAATCGGGTTAATATCGGATTATTGTTGTCCATTTGTCTCACATGTTTCATGACTTACACTCAGAACAACAAGTCCAGTTAAGTGCTCCTGGGCCATTTTGGATCTCAAGTATTTCCGCATAGCCCCTAGTTCGTAGGCTACATAAATAAAGCATGTAAGCAAAGCTGTCATTCTAAGTGTATAACATTCAAACATGCATAAACAACATGTAGAAATGTATGCTACATTAAGCATTTCACCTAGTTTAATGGCTTTAAAATAAGCACAGCACAAAACTTTATCGCATTAGGCCTTAGAGGGGGATGGGTATAATTATCATTTATTAAAACAGGAGTATTAATAATACAACAATAAATAATGTCAAGCAGAACATAGCTTTTCTTCATCTGCTTTTCTTTTTTTCTTCTTTTTTTCATTTGTTCGGCTCCCAAAAGATACCGTTTAGGTGCCATGTTATACCACAACTATAATCTCTGTAGCATTCTTTCTTTTTTCTATTAATTTAATTAAAATGAATCGCATCTTTCGATGTAACATGTGATGAGATGCTATGGTGTTATGAAATGCGAATCACTCAGCGAAGATGCTATTACCATATTCATGACAATATTGGAAACTTTCCAATCAAGAATTATGAGGGGGTTTTTTTACAAGAATTATGAGACTTTTTTTTTTTTTTTACAGAATGTCTTTTCTGTCATGCATTTAACGTATGCTTATGCTTAGTGCTATGTATTCATAAGGAATAAGCAGCGGCAAAGACTAAAATGTAACATTTATGTCAAATGTGAGCAATGAGCATTTTGGAGCAAAGCATGGAATACGAATAATTACAGTACTTGAGTTCCTCTCAATCCATCGCTGTGTGAATAAATGATGCAAATTACTGTGATACTGTGTATTTTTCTAATGTGTTCTGCTTTTTGTTATACTAATGGGTTTTTTTTTGCTTTTTTTTGTTTTTGTCATTTTCAGTCATTTGTACTGTTATTTAGTCCTCACCGTTTTTGTGATTTGTGTGTTATTTGATGAGGTAAATGTTCAACTTATGTTCAATGCACGTGAATTAAAGAGGGCTTCAGCTGAAGGCACGTTGTCATGACGTCACGTGACATGTTGTGATGATGTCACATGATGCATCTTGGCCCAAACCTGCGGAAAATCTGTGTAAATTTTGAAAAATTGCAAGCTCCTCCGAATATTTCAGCGGGTTCCTTGATTTCGTGATTCTTTGTGCGATCTCAAAATCGCAACATCCTGGAGGGACTGTATAGTGTGTTTCTACACTGTGCCAGGCGTCACCTTCTTCTTCCTCTGCTTTATCTGTCTTCTGAGCACTTTAATGTGTGCACACATACACACACAGCTGCTTGTGTGCTATCATGCCACCTAGCCCAATGATAATCGTGTCACGCTTACTGGACATGTGACACCCAGCTTAGGACCTTCTGCAATGTCCCATCGTCCCATCGTCCCATGAGCAGTAGGGCTCAGGATCTTCAGCCTGGGTGCTTTTTTTTAAGCATTGTTCTACTTTTTCACATTTTTTCCCCTACTTTTTCTACTTTAATATTTTTTTTCTTTATGTGTGTTGTGTGTTGCAATATGCTGCAATATATGTGTGTTGTGTGTTGCATTGTACTGGGAGCACCTGTACACCAGAAAAACAATTCCTTGTGTGTGCTGGTACACTTGGCGAGCAAAACTATTTCTGATTCTGATTTCAGGGATTCACACAAGATCAGTGTGAACTCATCAGTCCAGTCACCCTGAGAGCAAGATTAGAGTGTGTGGTTTGACTTTTGCACATCCTGGCCCTCTCCCAGGCCCCCCCTCTTTCCCTAAACAGCTGCTGCCTTTTCCATCCCTCTTCCCTACTTGCACAGCTTCTTCTTTCTTGCGCCCTCTCAAAATGCCTGCCGTTATTCCATCTGACAAGCAATCTGTCCTCTTCCAGGAATTTCCAAAGGGCTATTTTCATTTGTGTTTGAATTGAAACACAGTTTAAAGTTATTGCTCATGCTTGTATAAATAGGTTTCAGGGGGTAGATGACAGAATGTAAGCCATATACTACATGCAAATGGTTATGCGTCTGTGTCTGTGTGTGAGGCTGATGGCGAGGGATTTCATGGGTATGTGTGTCTCATTAGTTATGTTGGAAGAATCCAGCTGTAGCTATGTGCTGGCAAAAAGAGCAGACACCTGTTACCCCATGTCTTTGATGCAGCAAGTTCAAGAAAGTGTTTCAAGATCCGATTCTAATCATGAGCTTGGCATGCACATAAATAGTGGATTACTTTTTTACTGTGTGTGTGTGTGTGTGAGTGTGTGTGTGAGTGTAGCTCAAGTACATTCTTTATGCAGGTTGCTTGTACTTGCTGCAGGCTAAAGTCATTTCAAAAACATTCTCAGACCATGACACGTCTTCACACATTAGCCATCTTTATGATATGCACACACACCTACACCTACACCCACACCCTCTCTGTCTCTCTCTCTCACACACACACACACGCACGCACGCACACACGCACGCACACACACACACACATACACAAACACATGTACTTAACACTTTTTTCCTTCCTTCATTATTATAAGAATTCCTTCCTTCAGTAATGCTGGAATCTTTTCCTCCATTTCCTCCATTAATAACAATTGTTTCATAAAGGAAAGCATTCGGATAATATGCTTCCTCTGGGATTATTTAGTTCCTCATCATCACACCCTTCTTCGCTTCATTTTCTTTCCTTATCTGGGTCTGTTTTCCACTCATCTGTTGTCCATTACAGACTTCATTTGCACATCCTGTGCATTCTCCTGAATTTCATGCAAGTGTGCCTTCTACACGCACAGGACATTACTTAAACTCACTTGTTTCAGTCTGGAAGATTTTAATTCTTCATTAAATTCCCGTTTTATGGACTGATTCTTCATTTGTGGTGAAGACAAACTGCTATCATCTCCAACTGTTTATTACGGACAGCTGGTGACCGGGTCTGGAACACAATATCAAATTGTTCTTCCCTAGCTCCTTCGGAGTTTCTCCCAAACACAGTGTATTGCTGGCATTCAACTACTTCGAAATGAGATTCGTTTCTGTATGTCTGCAGTATAAAAATTACATAACATCGCTCATGATACCAGTTCTTTCTGGCCTTCACTCTGGCGAGTTAAATAATAATAATAATAATTATATATATATATATATATATATATATATATATATATATATATATATATATATATATATATATATATATATATATATATATTTTAAACCTGAATTTCTCTTCTGATTGGATGTTTGATAACCCTTTAATGAGTGTGGTGAGTGGGACTGTCATAGTTGTTTTACTCACTTCAGTTTCTGGCCGAGCTTTAAATTTGGAAACAACTGTTCTGGTTGAATCAAGCAACTAATAAGAGATAGAGAGTATTTTCAATCATTACTGTCACAGTAACCCAAACATAATTTCTGGACCTGGTTGTGTTGAAACATGATGGCTTAACATCTGTGAACAACAGCAGCAATATGTCCTACAAGACTTTTACATTGCTTCATGACAGGACCCTTGTTCTCAAGAGTATTATATTTTTCTGACTAGCAATGAGGTTATTCAGCACTGTTGCCATTAACCAAGTGTGCAGGTGGCTTTAGAAGAAGTTTCAAACATCAAGTTTTACAGTCATGTGCACTAGTATAGTGTAAAATATGCAATGAAAAATTATACCTACATGTCCAGTAACTACATTACAACAATAAACTCAAAGTACATTATTATTATCTACATTATCTACATTAGTGCCACTGCTTTAAAGTGGTGAGTATGTACAGAATTACAACAGATCATGAAGTGCTATGAATAAGAAGTGTATGAAAAAGCAAAGTGCTATGAATAGGAAGTGATATACAGTGCAAGTGCTTCAGTTAATGTGTGTTTAGTAAAAAATGTGATCTTAGTGACTTTTTATTTTGTCATGACCAGGCAATGTTTTTCCAGTCTCTGGCATCCCGTCTCGATTCCTGCTCTTGGCTGACAGGAGTTGAACCCAATGTGGTCTTCTGTTGTTGTAGCCAATCTACCTCAAGATTTGGTGTGTTGTGCATTCTGTTATACTTTTCTGCTCACCATGGCTGTAAAGAGTGGTTATTGGAGTTACTGTATAGCCTTTATATCAGTTCAAAACAGTCTGGCCATTCTCCTCTGACCGAACTGCCACTCACTGGATGCATTTCTTTTCCATTCCATTCTGTGTAAACTCTAGAGATGTTGTGTGTGAAAATCAGCAGTTTATGAAATACTCAAATCAACCCATCTTCCACCAACAACCATACCATAATCAAAGTCACTGAGATCACATTTTTCCCCATTCTGATGTTTGATCTGAACATTAACTGAAGCCCTAGACTTGTAGCTGTAGATGATTTTATGCGCTTCACTCCTGCTACATGATTGGTGGATATTGCATGAATGAGCAAGTATAAAGTGTTCCTAATAAAGTGTATATTATATCATGTATATTATAATTATGTATATACACTGTACAGTTCAATCAGCGGACGTTTAAGAGTCTTATTATTTTTGTTTTTTTAAAAAGCTGTCCCTGAACGGGAATATGTGTGTCCTGATGGACCTAAGCCAATTACCAGAAAGAAACAAATAGCGTGTGTGGTGTTGATGTTTGCCTCTTCTCCCCCTCCTTTGATGCTTTCAGTCAGAGAATTTATTCCTCAGTCCAATTATTTGCGGTACTGAAAAGGCTTTTATTAAATGAATATTTATCACAGAGATGCACAAATGCGTTTAAACCTCCCAAACAGTTCTGGCATCCACTTTCTTTCCCAATTAGGGGCAAAAATAAAGATGTGTAAGCTTCTATCCTATAATTCCATGTGATATTGGCTGGATACATACAGTGAATTCATAAAACCATTTATGTGAACTTAGCCAAAACCTTGACCGAGAGAAACTGCTCTAGTGAATCACAGCTAAATAGGGCATTGTTGAAAAATGAGGCATTCATTTAAACCGGAATTCACGAATATTTGATAAATAGCTCTCCAGTGTGAAACCACAGTAGAACCACATCATGGGTCAAGCCTGATAGGTCAAGCTTGGACCATAATCTACAAAATACACATGTTCACCAACCTTAAGCACTGAATCATGTGACAAACCTAGAAGAGGACATTAGATTTATGTTTAATATTAATGGAAGGCATTGTAACCAACCAAATCCTGCTATTTGATTTCCAAACAAAAAGATTTCTTGTAACCAAACCAAAGAGGCTCAGGTTCTTTCTATTAGAGAGAGAACTGCTATCCAGTCTCTATACTACCAATTTACATGTTTTCTCTTGTAACCCAGCTTGCATTTCATATGTTGCCAAGACAACATGGCTGGACATAATAGAATGGTCAATGTGGAACTGATTAATTGACAGCGCCTTTGCAGACTGGTGGTTGAAAAGGCTATACAGTGTAGCATGTCCCATATTTTGATGTAAATCTCCACTTTGGGCCATGAACTGCAAAGACCCAAGTAACAGACAATAATCATGACATGACACAGCAAGACAAAGTGAAGGAAATGAAGGAAATCATCTCTCCCTTTTTCAATGAATGCTGCAGATGCAAACAGCGGACTCTCTTAATGAAGCACTTCCAATGCTCCACTCAACCCAATCACACCCAGCAGACGGCCTCACACGAAAACAACAGCGCACACAGCCTGGGTCATTTAGTTAAACCTCCAAAGGCTTCCAGGGAACTGAATGATTAGGATGGATCTCCACCCATACTGATTGCTGCTAATGACGATAACTGAAGGCTCATTCATTAAAATTAAGTCAGCTGATATTAGGACCACAGTCTATTCACGGGACTCATGGGAAAAGTGTCTTTATCACTCTTAAAAAGTTGGTCTATCTATAGCTTGGTGTAGCATGCAGCCTCTATAGCAGCTGTGTTTTCTCAGCCAGAATGGTTTGAATGCATGCCGTGAAGCTTACATGTTTTTCTTAGGCGTTGTATGTGAAGAGCGATCACACTTCTCTTCGTAACAATTAATCTACTGATCATCATCATCTCCATTCATCTCTCTGCCCTTATGCCTCTCTCTCTGGATTTATACACCTGCTGAGTGAACCATCTGCCACCTTTACCACTGTTTTAATTAAACGCGAATGTTCATAGACCTGAGTCCAATCCAAAATGACAGTTGACCTACTTAGAGGTATATAATGTAGCATAATATTTTGTATAAACTGGCTCAATGCTAATGACAAAAGTATTGCCTTGTCTCACCACATTGTCTGGTGAAGCAAGGCATCTTTCACTAATTATCCTATTTATTTTGCTCTTATATCAACAAAAATGTGAACAAATCAAATATTGCTTCTACTATAGCATTTGATATTCATTTGAAAACATCATACAGTATGTGCTCATTTAAACATATGATTAAAAAGAAGCAAGAATTGTTCATCCTGGTGATCTGTTTGGGAAAATGCACTGCAAAAAAAAGATGTCTTAGAAAATGAAAATATATTGAACAGAGTCAAATGTATCTAGGATTTCCTGTTACAAGATTTCCACAAACCAAATGTAAGATTACTAAAACCTATTGTTAGACATTTGTAATAATTCCGAGGTTGAAATATTCTTGTTCTATTGCTAGATTATTTTACTAATTTTAAGCATTTATTTATAGAAAGAAGCTAAAGAATCTGCCAAAAGCAGAAAAATATTTAGCTTGAAATGAGTAAAAATGTCTAGAAATAGGATTAATAATCTTATATTTGGTAAATTGTAATCTTATAATAGGAAATATTAGGTAAATCTGGCTATATTCAAGATATATTCACTTGCTAAGATGTCATATTTCGTAGTGTGAAACCTTAACGTCTTGGCTCAATACATCCAACAAACATGTAAAATCACATTAAAAATTACATTCATATTACAACCCCAACCCCAAAAAGTTGGGATGCTGTGTACAAGGTAAATAAAAACAGAATGCAATGATTTGCACATCTCATAAACCCAGCTCATCCTGGTGATCTGTTTGGAAAAATGCAGTGCAAATGAAAACATACTGGCTATAGTCAAATATTTCTAGGATTTCCTATTACAAGATTACCACAAACCAAATGTGAGATTACTAAAACCTATTGTAATGGTGTAAAATGTAAATACACAATATTTACAAATGTAAAAACAGAATGAAATGATTTGCAAATCTCATAAACCCAGATGTATTCACAATAGAATATAGAGAACATATCGAGTTTAAACTGCGTAAATGTACCATTTTAAGAAATAAGGTAATTTGGAGTTTAATGGTCGCAACACGACTCAAAAAAAGTTGGGACGGGACAACAAAAGGCTGGAAAAGTACATGTTACTAAAAAGAAACAGCTGGAGGTTAATCTTATAGAGGGAGAGTTTTTCAGAATTAAAGATGGGCAGAGGATCACCAATCTGTGAAAAACTGCATCTACAATTTGTGGAATAATTTCATAATATTCTTCCTCAATGTAAAATTGTGAAGACTATGAATATCTCATCATCTATAGTACATAATATCATCAAAAGATTCAGAGAATCTGGAGAAATCTCTGCACGCAAGGGATAAGGGTGAAAATCAATATTGTAATAAAGCACTTCTACCACAGAATTACCTCGCACTCAAAGATTGCATTGAATCAATGTAAGTCAGTGGAGCTAGTTGTGGTGGTTCAAAAGTTAAAACTCTGAGTTACAGAGCAGAAGGTTGTGTGTTCAAACCCCAGTACTGCCAAACACATGGCTGTGTCCTTGAGCAAGACCCTTAAGTTTCAGTTCAGTTGCATCCTGCCTCAACTGTAAGTTTTTTAAAAGCATCAGCCAAATGAGCAAATGTACTGGATTATGTGTTATTTTATATTATGTAAGATAGTACAATACTTTACTGAAAATATGTTTACAGTTGTTTACTGTAATTATTTTTAGCACCCAGTTGGCAGGAAAATTCCTGTAAAATTTCCGGTCAATTATTTGCAGTCTAGCTTTGTGGAAAGTATTTGTACCCACACCTGCTTAAACACACCCAGTATATTGCTCTAAGATGAAGACACATTGGGCAATTTATGATCAAATTTTATAATTCTATTGCTAGAAAATCCAAAGAAACAGCCTTACTCAATAGGCAAATTTTCACTACACTAAGATACATAAGTGTTCATTCATTTTATGGATGACTCCATGTTTGGGGTACCATTTGTTTCCCTCTAATATTACATTTAATATTTGAATGTTAAATAAATATTCTCTCAACCCTGTTACCTGAACACCTTCACCCCTATGAAGTATTTGGAATATTCCATAAATGTTCAAGATGAAGTTGCAGCAGTCAAATTTTCCAGCGATCAAGGGTAGAAAAAAATTTCAATGTCAATCCAAAAAAAAAGTTTAATAATTAAGAGTTGCAAGAGCTTAATTGCACCTTAATCTTTGAATCACCTTTATCAATCCTATCCTATATTGTCTGTTACAGTCACAATAGATGGCATTTTATGACAATGTGATTCCTCTCAGTTCAAGATGGCGGGCAGTGTAAAGTAAATGACATACTTGACACACTTCTCAGCAGCGTAATTATGCAGATGCATGCCCTGTGTCTAACTTACCTCTCATGCTGTAGTATTGGTCTGATTTTGCTCCACTGTATGCTAGTTATGACTATGGATGCACATTCCAGTGCATTCCCTAGAAGGAGCACAACTGCCTGTCCACCTGGTGTAACCTTACTGTCATGTGTTCCAGTGCATGACTGGCTTACAGAGAAACCATGTAAATCTATGAATAAACAGTGTTGCAGGCAAACATCCAATGCTATTTGCTGGTGGAGGACTGAGACAGGCTTGCACAGTGCCTTGCATAAGTATTCATCCCCATTGGACTTTTTAATATTATATAGTGTTACAACTTTTGAAACAAATTAAATCATTAATTTCATTGAATTAATTGGAATTTTCACAATTTGATGTGCAAACCAACTTTTGTTGGTGTAATAACGGATTTAATTAATGATTTTCTCTCTCTCTCTCTCTCTCTCTCTCTCTGTCTGTCTGTCTGTCTCTGTCTAGATATAGATATATATAGAGAGAGAGAGACTCTGCTCACAGAATGTTTTTTGTTTTTTGCAACAAAAAAAAACATCCGAGGAGATCAGCAGTCTCTGAAATATTCAAACCAGCCCATTCTGTTGTTTGATGTGAACTTCATTGTGCTGCTACCACATGAGGAAATTATAAGATAACTGCATGAATGTGCAGGCGTACAGGTGTTCCTAATAAAGTGGACGGGACGGTGAGTGCCTGTGCGTGTAAATAATTTTGTATAATATATTTATACAAATTATGGGCTAACTTATTCCATATTATGGGCTACTTCATGGCCCAGTGATAAGACCATGTGCAAATTCATGACCCAGTAATAAGCCCAATTAAGCCCATTTCAATTCCAGGTTGTAACACTACAAGATGTGGAAAAGCTGAAGGGGGTGAATACTTATGCAATGCACTCTATTAATCTGATATGTAGAGCTTCATTATACTGTTCTCTTAGATAAGCCTAGGTAGATACTGGCTGTAATAATTACAGCACTCACAGAATAAGGACAGGATTAGTCACTAAGGCACCCATGAAAAATAATGAAGCATAATGAAGCAGCATTGAAGTGGGGTGAAGATGATAAAGATGCAAACTCTTTTAATTAACCCACAATATATTAATCAAATGATGAATAATAAAGCTCATGGGGATGCACTGCTGTGAGAAATAAAAGACTGAAAGGGAATTGGTGTGTGTGTGATAGAGGACATAGAGAACAGATATGTAGTATGAAAAATAAAAAAGCTCTTACTTTGTCACTGAATAAATGGAGCGTGCATGCTTTCAGGACCTTGCTTGATCAATCGGAATGTGTGTACATATCGTTTTTTGGGGGGGGTTTCTTTGTATTGTATTGCAAGGAGTAATAAGCCTTCTTTACTATTTTTTTTATCTATTGTTTGCTTAAAATGTGATTTCTAATACACTGTCAGTGTAAGCATAGCCTGAGGCCCAACTTGGGAATGACATTTCACTTGAAACTGAGCCATTAGTCTTGCTTCCATAACTTCATACTTGTGTTTTCCCATAAGAACTGCAATGCACATATCAGTCATTTATATTATTCATTTATAGATTTTAGAAGAACCAGCCATGAAAGCCTTCTAGATCTTCCAAAACATCAAACACTGTTATAACCATCAACTCCCTAAACATTTAGTCGATGTCATGCCTGTTGCAAAACCTGGCTTCCATACACTCTTACAAACCTGAACCTTTAAACCTTACTTTCATCCTCCATACATAACAGACACTCACCATCAGACTCACTGTGCATGTTGCTCAAGCCCGGGACAAACCATTAAAAAAAAAGACCCCCAAGGAAAAACACACACACACATACAAATAGCCCCCAAAATGTAAATGGCTGTAACCCAAAATTGATCTATAACTCATTCTAATGCATTCTTTCCTGTTGAGTTTCCTGTTTTGTGTGTCTGGCTTATGCATCGTTTTATGCATCGTTTAACCCTACTCATTAGAAAATGCCTGCAAATCTTTCACTGCTAAATGTTGCCAAATAGGCTTATGAAATCCCCTTTGGTTGAATGTGATCATTTCTGATTGTGTTACTTATGTAACACTCGAACTGTTCGACACCTGTACATCACAAAGGAATACAAAATAACATGTTTAAGTGGCCTATAATTTAATCAATTTACTCATTTCAATATTTTTTTCCTTCTTGCAGAAGAAATCTAAGCTGAGGTTAATAAAATATTAATGACAGAATATAATGGCCAAGAGGAAATTGGCGGCAAAGAAATAAGAGTAAGGATTCTGGAGAGAATATATCATATCTGTAGGCTCCGCATTATGTGATCTGCCCCGGCTTCATGTACTTCAGGACGTCTTCAGGATGTCTACACATACTGAACAAATACTAATGTGTAAAGAGTCAAACAAAAGCATTACCTCACTGACAGTGCATAAAAAACTTAACATAAATACAGAGCAACAGGAATGTTAGTGTAAATCTAAAGCCCATCTTCAGAACACACTCTCACACAGTGTTGAGTGAGAAGCTCAGCAGAGAGTTGGGGAAATGGCCCATGTTGAGAGTAGTTTTTTGGGGGGCTGAAGACAGACGTGCACCCCTCCTAGAGAAGAATCATACCACTGGCAACAGTTTGAGTAAACTCAGAAGGGTTGCTCATTTGTCATCTGATTTACACGAGTTCCAACCATGTGTGTGCCAAATGTGTGTTTGCACAGAGTCCTTAGTGTATAGTTCATCTAAATGTAGAATAATATTTGGAGAGGATGGAGGCAGAGCTGATTTGAATAACAATGATAATGATAACACACCGCCGACTAGGAGAGGACAAACTCTGTCTTGGATAGAGACAGGTTTAACGCTTAAAAACAGGAATGCTGAGAAGTAACATAACGCTCTTCATAAACATCCAAAATCATCTAACGTAACTTGTAGATTCTCTTTTTGTTTCTCTCTCTTGTTTCGGTCAGCAGTACATGTCTGTAGCTGTACAGGGTTCCGCACGGTTCTTCTAGCTGTGCTGGTGTGTAAACCGACTCCCACTCAACCTTTTGAGTGCTGATGAAAAGTGTGTTTTTATAAAGCCAG
Source organism: Ictalurus punctatus (assembly GCF_001660625.3). Taxonomy (NCBI): domain Eukaryota; kingdom Metazoa; phylum Chordata; class Actinopteri; order Siluriformes; family Ictaluridae; genus Ictalurus; species Ictalurus punctatus. The sequence goes on from NC_030430.2 coordinate 14,664,918, forward strand.
GCATGCCTATTGCCTAAAGAAAGCCTGCAACACCAGACATACATAAAAAAATTTTTTTAAAAAAAAGGTTACTTCTGTTGAGGTAAGCACTCTGCAATTGATGACCCCTTAACCTCTCGGCTCAATATTTAGGTATTTATCGTAAAGCTTATCATTTTGTAAGTATAGTGAAACTAATAGAAAAGGTATCTAAAAACAGGGATGTAGGTCTGGATACACGGACTAGTCCTAAGAGTTTAATGGGTTTACACACATGGGGCATAAAACAGAAAAGAACCCCTCAAACTACTGACTTAAAGGTAAAGTCCACCCTGAAACACAATATATAAACATGTTTATATTAAACTATTTGTCATGTATTCATTGATGCTAAGACGTGCTGTTTGGTGCTGTATTTTCACTAATTTTAGCAAAGGTCTGATGCGCTGGTGCCACAGGGGGACATTGCAAGAACAGTTCCAATGGCATTTATTAGGAGAAAAAGTGCTTCTTTTCTCATTCACCAATTTTCAGCGATGTTCTATGTGACATTAATGAGAAATACAATGTATAAGTAGGTGCACACAGCAAACGTCAGACTCAAAGTTCCAGAATGCAATGCAGCTATACGACACAATTGCGCTGACTCAGCTCAGGTGTTTAGTGATCTAAGACAGGGGTTCCCAAACTTTTCCAGGGCAAGTACCCCCAAATGGCATTAACATTTGACAGAGGCCCTCCTTTTGCAGGATGTCTTTAAAACACATTAAAAATACAGACTTCTGAATATATCCCCCCTTTTATTAATAATTACATCTTACATCTTTACATTACATTACATTAGGAATTGAGTGTGTGTGTGTGTGTGTGTGTGAGTGTGTGTGTGGTTGCCTGAGAGTGAGAAAGAGGAAACATACTAGTGGGAGGGATGGGCTTAGTGGCTCCGACCAAATTGTTGAGGCCCTCCGGGCGCCCCCTGGTGGCCCCCAAGGGGGCCGTGGCCCCCACTTTGAAAAGCACTGATCTAAGAGACAACAAGCGCTACGATGTTGACGGTGGTGTTAGCATGAAAGATGAAGATTTAGAACTTTATCTGTTTGAGCAGAGTGTGCACATGAAGTGGTGAGCGAGCTGAACAGACTAAATAACTAAGTAGAGATGAAGCAAGGATTAAATTCCACTGGTGCCACTATCAGTAGGTCTTGCTGCCACTATTCAGCACTGTGGGCAGGGTATGAAATTAGCACCTGCCACCCACCAAATTTATCTGAACTGTAGGCAGTGGCATGTAAAATTGTCTAGTCACCCGCCGGTACATTTTTCACAAGTATGGCTTACAAAAATAGATATCTAAATTTATGTAACTGAGTTGTAGTCGTTCCTCCCTCATTGTTCGTGATTACCACTGGCTGTACAAACATTAAGCATCACTCTGAAAGTGGACACGAAGAAAAAGCAAAAACCTGGAAGTGTGAAGTTGGCTAATTGTCTGTTGCGTTCGTGAAATAACTCCCGCCTAATGGCTTGTGAAAAGAGTTATTAGCATCATGTTCATGTTTTACTGGAAGTTTGTAAAACTTTGTTCATTTTTAACAACTTTAGAGCCAGAGCAGAACTAGTTAAATGTTCTCAAGTTCTCTGTTTCAGTTATCTGTAGAGCACAGTATGCTGTTGTTTGAATTGTGCTGTTGTTAAAGAGATCCGAAATGAAAATGACCAAAAATGAAAACTGTGTCATCATTTACTCAGCCTCATGACTTTCTTTCTTCTGTAGAACACAAAAAGAGATGGTTAGCAGAATGTTTGCCTCAGTCACCATTCACTTTCATTGCATTTTTTTTTCTTCATACAATGAAAGTAAATAATGACTGAGGCTAATATTCTGCCTAACGTCTACTTTTGTGTTCCACTGAAGAAAGAAAGTCATATGGCTTGAGAATGAGTAAATAATGTCAGAATTTTAATTTTGGTTGAACTGTCAGTTAAAATAAGTGCATACATGCAAAGTATTGGGAAAGGATTGGTGTGTTCTTATGTATGATTAAATAGTTGAGTGTTTTAAACTTATTTGAATTTAATGAATACATGTGTGCAGATGACTTTTTATGTTTACTTTAAAATATATATTTTTTAAAGAGTTTTGTTTATATTAATTATATAATTTAAAACAACGTTGTTAGTTTCTGTTTTTGTGAGGTGGCTGGTAGAAATTCTGAGTGGCCTGTAAAAAAATGAATAAATTACCCCTCACTGTTCCTAATTGTGGGTAATGTAACTGTTAATAGACATGAAAATGATCCAACATGTCAATGAAAAGAATTGATGAAAAAGTCAAGTCAGAATTTTATTACAAAATACATCTTGAATGCCACTGAGGATCACATGTTAATTATACAGATTCATTTAGAGTGGATTTTTCCTTTAATACTGATTAATAACTATGTTCATAGAAAAAGAGGGGAGTGAAAAGAGAAGAAGAGACTGGGAGGAAATGCCAAAGCCCACTTAGAAAGGGCACACATAACACCGGAGCATGCATAACACATAATGGACACACACTCAGCCTTTGAAGTGTGAAAGAAGTCTGTTACACACTGACAAAAGACAGGAGGCTGCATGCAGCAGTTCAGCCAAACCACGCCAGGGTCTCTGTGGTCAGGGTGAGGGGTACAAAGTTCACATAAATCCACCACTGTGGGTCAGTACTTATCCAAACATCACAGATCTCCCACTTATTCACGCCAGCTCTCCTGCTGCAGTACAATACAATTTCAACATCTAAAACAATGCTGCTCTTTCCCCATTTGTTTCCTTTTGTTACTGAGCTCTCATATGGACCGATAGATTATGAGGACCTAGTGGGAGGAAGAACAGAGCTTGGTGGAGATCTCTGTTTTTGTTGGCTGACACAAAGGTGTTTTAAGCTCATGCAAAGTGAAGGAAAAACACAGCTGGTGAATTGAATTTTTTCCCCTGCCCGATTCCTGTCAGAAGAGCAGGTGTTTAAATCATGTTCAGAAACATAATATGAGTTGTGTTTGGATATTCAAGTTACAAGTCTTAATATTGCCATATGTTCACCTTTCTATGAAATATAATTAATTCTACTGCCAAATGAAGCTGTCAAAACTAATGTACTTATTTCAACTCTAAATCTCGACTTGGCATCTCTTATGTGGGCTGGTTAAACCTCAGGAGATTGGCAGATTAATTGTGAGAATCAGGTCATGTTTCTCAGGCTCTTTCTCAGAGTCTAATTCTGCCATAGTCGACTATAATTAAGGGGAGAAGCCATTGTGATTGACCTTGCATGTGAGTAACACAGAAAATGTTGTCATATATTAACAATTTACTAAAAACAAAGATATGTGGTGACACCATATATATATATATATATATATATATATATATATATATATATATATATATATATATATATATATATATATATATATAAACAAAATGATAATCACAGACTCACCAATAAGGTCACACTTGACATTCAGTGCAAATGACTTGTGACAAATTCAGAATCAGCACCACAAATCAGTCATTCTGTGTGCTAACAGTACTTTTTCACAGGAGCCAAAAAAGTAGGTAAACATTAATTAAAGTTATTACTGCATCTACTGCGAATTTGTATTTCTCAAATGTTACCTGTCACGTGTTGTGCTCCCACAATACAAACTTGCTCATGTAAAATGGATTTTAAATAATTAAACCAGACAGAATATGGATTCTGATTAATTACTTTACTGACTTAATAGTGATACTGATCAATCAAATTTCTAAGATTAGATTGATTCTAATGAAACTAATGACTTAATACTGACACTGATCAATCAAATTACTGACATAATAGTGACTCTAATTAAAATACTGACATCATATTAATCGATTTAGATCAATCAAATTACTGACGGAATATTGATTCTAAACTGTAATACTGTAATCTTCCCATTCATAGAGAGAGAGAGAGAGAGAGAGAGAGAGAGAGAGAGAGAGAGAGAGAGAGAGAGAATTAAAAAGTGAGAGAGAAAGAATGAAAGAGAGAGAGAGAATGAAAGCGAGAGAGAGCGAGAGAGAGAGAGAGAGAGAGAGAGAGAGAGCACTGGAGGGAGGAGACGCAGGAGCCATTGGCGTTTAGGTAGAAAGCATAAATAGAGGAGGGGAAACGCAAACAATCGATAGCTCATGGAAGCGTGGTCCTGTTCCTTTCTTTATTCCGGAGTTCAGATGAAGTCAAATATTACTGCTCTTTAACGTCACAGTGTGATGTTATAGTCCATGAATAATACTCTAGAGAACTTTTATCTCAAGGTCCAAGCACTAGAATGATTTGGCATCTCGGGCGTTTAGTATACTTCTGCGAAATTGTGAATGAAACTTGGACGGGTAAGCGACTGACGGCAAAGTGAAATGTAAGTGCAGGTCAGGCGCTGAGAATTATGAAGAAAACGGACTCGGTGTCGATGAGGACATCAGTGTGGATTAAACAGCGGCACTGAGCGTTGGGACAGAGCTGCACCAGTCCAGTGACTGATCAGGTCAGTAAGAAACACGGTTTAGGGTAATACTCAAGCTTACCCTACTTTAGTCCGTTTACTCTCGCCAGGATTGAATAAGATTACTCTGATAAGGCTGTCGTGAGTGTACTCTAGCTGCTGTTACAGAGAAGATTGCACTGGCATGTTGAGTAATCTTATACCTGGAATACTTATGTCAGTTAAGATGCATGTGTATAAGAAATATTCAGAAATATTGTCAAAACCTGTAGTGGTGTAGTTTGATGCTCTGCAGATGTTCTGGTGTAGTAGCCCAGATATTCCCACGCTCTCTGTTTACACAGTTCATGCTTGAGGATGTAGAAAGTGGTAAATAACAGCCACTTTTAAATTAAGTAATGGTAAACAACAAGGATGATAATAAGACCAACAAAGTAGTAATATAGTAATAAAATAGAACTATTATTACACCTTTATTATTAGTATAGTTGTTGTTCTTGTTGTTGTAGTTGTCATTTTGTTGTTATTGTTGTTGTCGTTGTTTTGTAACTAGATTGTATCATTAGGCATATTATCATTGCTGATATTGATGTTTACTAAAACAAATAGCTTGAATTCACATTATTTATTGAATGCCTAGGTGAGTTAAAACAAAAAATCCAGAAAAGTGCAATAAAAAAATATGACAGCTCTCAATTTATTGGCAACTCTTAAGTAAACAAATCCGAAATGAAAACAAGTAGAAAATTAATCAGCAGGTTGAAAAGGATATTCACACTACAGTCTTCAGAGTTTTTTTTTTTGTTGTTTGTTTTTTGCATAATTAAAGAAAGCAGCGTTACTATTTAGCAGACAAACACTAATGAAAAAATTAGCACAACCATCCAGGTTGCTGTATTGTTTCTACAGTCATTGCTACAGAGCTTTCTCTTATTCTTGCTCTAAATCCAGTGATGTCAGTGAAATGAACATTTGAATTGAGCCTTATCTTTTAGGTTCATTGGTTGCCCTATTCTAAGTTAAGCTTGTACATTAGTGACCTATGTGTTGGTTATGTCATGTGTAATTATAATATTCTGTAGTCATTCATAGCACATTTGTTTGGAGGTTATGTTCCGTGACTTGTTTTTGTCAGCTTTGTGTTGGCATAGGAGCTGAGCTGGTCCTTTAGACATTCTGTATAAGGTCAGGTATACAGGAACTTTTGAAGCACATTATGTTATGATCTATTGTTTTATTAAGAGAAACACATTGCTAGGGTGTGTGACTAGAGTGTGTGGAAGAACCGTTACCTCTGCTGAGTCTCTGCTGGGTATCAAAAGGAAATAAAATGTTTAAAAGATTACTGAGGTAGTGAAGTTGAGCATTATTCTGGAAATTTAAAAAAAAAAAAAAAAAATGAAAATGGAACACAAGATCTTATTTTTCAGTAGGCAAAATAAACATGTGAATAAAGACAAGAGGCACTCTAAAATTGCTGGTGAATTTCTATTTGATTGCTAAAAGAAAAGTGCAGTGCATCAATGCCTCAGTGGATTAGTCGATAGATCATGCTGACTCCTTGTGCAATGGTACAGATGTTGAGTGCTGCTCTCTCCCTGGGTGAATGCAGAGATATTGTCCTACATACAAATGGCTGTGGGTTCATATGTGGGGGGGTTTTGGCCACTGCTACTGCATAAACATTTTTCGACTGTTGTGGTTGTGCAGTAGACAGATACAAATGTCCAATGGCATTTCTATCCCCTTCTAATATACAGTATTAGCATATTTTTTTAAACATCATTCATTCTTTTGTCTTCAGAAGCTGTTTTATCCTGCTCAGGGTCATGCTGAGTCCCCTTATTCAAGTTATGCTGGGTGTAAGGCAGGAATACATGCTGGATGGGATGCCAGCACACACACATTCACACCTTAGACCAATTTGTATATCTACCTAGCAGCATGTTCTTGGGAGGAAGCATGGAACCAGAGAACCTAGAGGAAACCTGCACGGACATGAGGATAAAATGCACAGAAACTCCATACAGACAGTAACCAGAGCTCAGGATCAAACTGGGGCACCTGGAGCTGCAAGGCGGCAATGTTACTTGTTGCACCAGCATGCTTCCCATTAAATAAAATTTAAATAAATAAATAAATAATAAATTTAAAAAACCCCAATAGTCTTAATTTTATAAAACTGGTTTCAAGCTTGTAAATTAGACTAAAGTCCAGTGGGCAGATACAGCAAGTACAAATAATGTAATGTAACATAAACCAATGACAACTCATTTACCTCACTAAAAAAACTTTTATTTTTATGCCGTTAACCTTCATCCACAGATTTTTCAGAGTGCTAGTCCATGTCCATCTGCTTAAAGGAAGTATGAAAACACTTTAAAGGTGATGTTCAACATTATGGAGAACTTTGAGACAACGATTTTCGGCTAAAAGTGGTTTCAAAGTCACTCTAGGTCTCTTGAGTCAGTGAATGTTGCTGCAGTATTGTGTGTGTGTGTGTGTGTTTGTGTGTGTGTGTTGGGGGACTTATTAAGAAGAAGATTATATGGTTTTGCTGTATGTGGAGTGTAACGCATTATGCAGCAGATTTTGTGTTTGAACAAGGCAGTTTATGAGAGGTTAAAATGTGTATGCCCTGGTTAGTAGTGCATATTAGGGCCTATTTCAGAGATGAAAGCAAACGTATGTTTGCGCCTGAGCCACTAACCTCTCTCTCCATCTGACTCACACACACTTACCTTCCTTGCTTGCTTCATTGGCATGACAACATTACAAAAAGAAGTGGTCGTCTTTTCTTTTAGTCCTCATTCAAAACTCAAGAAAATCAATTTAGCCATCGAGCTGCATAAAATGTTGTTATTCAAAAGAAAAACAGACTCTCACGGTCACTAAACACAATTCTGGAATACTGGGAGAGGAATGATGGAGTGTCTGCCTATAGGACTATAGGAGGGAGCCAAATAAGCCATGAGGGTCACTGGCCACTGAGGTTGAATGCTGAAGGAGAAAAGTGGTTTAGCCAAACAGAAAAGCCAACCAGACGCTGAGGGGCGAAACACGTGCACTAGATTTTCATTTGCCATTGAGATTTTTCTTTCTCAAGAGACACGCAAAACATGAGGTGGGGGGATTGTATTACTTTAGGAATAGAACTAGGAAGTGTGAAATTAAACTTCTCTGTCAAGGTTTAGAAGCTTGTCTCCTCGGCTTTTTAGCTGTAAAAATTGTATTAAATGAGCAAAACTGTATTAACTAAACAGCTTCATCTTCACCCTACAACACCCCCCCCCAACACACACACGCACAGTATTGCTTCCTCACCACATCATCCAGATCTCTTCATCTTCCCAAATACATTATTCAGCTCTGCTTTAAGAAAAATGGAGATTACTTGGTAATATATAGTCTTTTTTAAAAAAATTTTTAGAGAGAACACAGCACAGCACAAGTAACAAGGTCCAGTGTGGGAAATTAAGATGGAGAGAGACAGAGCAGATTGGTGGCAGCAGATAAACATATGAGCAGCAGACGAAAATGCTGGTCTCAGTGGTTGGCCCAGATTTTCCTACTCACCATGTCCTTTTTATCTTTCACCCCTTTGACCTTGAGGAGGAGCGCAACAGGGATTTTGAAATATATTTAGAAAGTTATCGTTGGCTGCTCCTGTTCTCTGAGCGGGCCGTAGAGAAAAAGCAAGAGAGAACGCTAAGCAAGAAAGAGAAAGCGGCGCTGTAAAAAATGAAAAACTAGTTTCTAATGGAATAGATACTGGCATAAAGCTAGACATGTCGCAGATTTTTGGAGCTCAGTTGGTGGCTTCTTCAATTTCTACCATACTTCATTGTGCTATTTGCTGTAGATGCCTCTTGAGATACCCAATGCACATAGTGTTAGCACCTGTGAAGCTTTCTTTCAGGAAGTTGATTGAATAGAGGGATCTATTTCCCAGGAAGCATTTGGCTAGTGGCATGGTGGGAATTTACATGTAGGCATGAAGGAAAGTATGACGTCTGTTTGGGAGTACTGTATGTAAAGATAGAATTGGGGGTTGCATATCAGCTGGTTATCAGTTTCATTACTTGTGATTTTAAGTATTTGGAATGTACAAAGTCGACTGCAATGTAGGTGAACTGATCATGCAACCTATTTATATTTTTTGTACAAGAAAAAAGAAAAATCACTCACGGGACTCTGCTAGCTTAATACAAAAAAGAAAACAGACACAAGAAAGAGGACAAATCTGTGAGTGAGAGTTGAGAATACACTCACTGGCCACGTTAAAAAGAACACCTGTGCCCCTGCTTATTTATACAATTATCCAGCCAATCATGTCAAGAGCTTCAGATCTGTCAAACATATCAAACATCAGAATGGGGAAAATGTGATCTCAGTGACTCTCACCATTGGTAACTGTTGTTGGTGTCAGACAGGCTGGTTTTGAGTATGTCAGAAACGATCTCCTGTGATTTTCAGATACAATAGTCTCTAGAGTTTACACTGAATGGTGTTAAAAAAAAACATCCAATGAGTGTCAGTTCTGTGGGCAGAAATGCCTTGTTGACAAGAAAGGTGAGAGGAGAATAGCTAGATGGTTTGAGCTGACAGGAAAGCTACAGTAACTCAAATAACCATTCTTTGCAACCATGGTGTGCAGAAAAGCATCTCAGTATGTACAACACACCAAACCCTTTGTCAGCCAAGAACATCAATCTGAAGCTACAGTGGGCATAGGCTCACACCATTCCGCATATACCCTAGAGCACTGGTCACCAACCCTCTTCCTCGAGATCTACATTCCTGCAGGCTTCATCTCCAACCAAAATCCAACACACCTCTTTTAGTTGTTCAAGAACTTCTTAAGGCAATGATTAGATGGTCAAATGGGCACGATTATGGTTGGAGCTAAAGTCTTTAGAAAGGTAGATTTCCAGGAACAGGGTGGGTGACCACTGCCGTAGCGAGTGTTGTACTTGAAAGTCCAAGGATATCAGCCGTTTCTAAAATACTCACACCAGCCCATCTGACACCAACAACCATAAAATGGTCAGTCACTGAGATCACATTTTTCTAATGTTTGATGTGAACATTAACTGAAGCTCTTGACCTGTATCTGCATGTCATTATGCACTGCCACATGATTGGCTGATTGGATAATCGCATGGGGCACAGGTGTTCCTATTAAAGTGGCTGTTGTGTTTAACAAATAAGAATACAAATTGGTCTGACACACAATTTGCTGTTCTTGTATTGCTTCACACACAACACGGACGAACAAGGATATAGTGTACACCCCGGGGAAAAGAAAACCCAGACACATAAACAGGAATAAATAATGACTGAAAAATACAAACACAAGCTGTGCTTCTGGCAAACAATGCTGAAATAGATGACAGAAACAGTACATGCAAACTTCTGTCTGCAAATGTGATACCCCATTCTTCTAATTTTTATATTTCAAAGGTATATAATATACATTTGCATCATCTGCGTTTTGATATTGCCGCAGATTTCTTAATATCCTTTCCGTGAATCTGCAGCCAGCAAGCCAGATTTTGGCGCTGAAAGAGGAACAACAACAACAACAACATTAATAAGACCACACACTAAACTGTTAAAGATGTGCATTTACCGTACCCTGTTAGTAAATTCTGAACAAGTCCAGGAACAGCTGCAGTGTTCGGTCAGCACTTACTGATTGTTTCTTTAAATCTCCCACTTGAACGCTATCCACTGCACTTCACCTTACATCATTCATTTACTCATCAATGTCTCTTGAGAGCTTACTTTAGAGAGCACTTAAGTAAGTCGTAGAAGTTTGTTTTGTTTTTTAAAAAGGCATGCATTTATTTTCCTTTTCATCTTCATGAGTATAATGACAACAACTATTGCTACTCTATACCGAGTGTCATGTTTCCGTACCGCTTATTCTACACAGGGTCGTGGGGAAGCCTGGAACCTATTCCAGGGAACTCGGGGCACAAGCCGGGGGACATCCTGGACCCATCGCAGGGCACAAACTCACACCTATTCACACACAACATACAATTTGGAAATGCCAATCAGCCTACAGTGCATGCCTTTATACTGGGGAGGAAACTGGAGGAAACCCCGAAAACACAGGGAGAACATGCAAACTCCACACACACAGGGCAGAGGCAGGATTAGAACCCCTAACCCTGGAAGTGTGAGGCAACAGCGCTAACCACTAAGTCACTGATATGCTCCATCAGATCTAGAATTTGTAAAAGGACTATAGCAGAGCTGATCAACATATTAATAAATAAATAATAATTTTAAAAAAATAGAGTTGCTGAACCATGGCTATTTTTTTTTCTTTTTTTTCTTTTTTTTCTTTTTTTTAAATTTTTTTTTTTTTTTTTGTAATGAACCAGCTTGGTTTCTGTAGCAGATCTGCTTTTGCTCACAGAGTCATATGCAAACATGTAAATTATTTAGCTGAAGGAAGCTCACCGAGCCAGAGACTAGCTACAGGGCTACAGGCACTAGGTCAGTGGAGACTTTTCACAGACTTTCACAGATTTACCCTACCGGCTCCTATTAGCAAACTGACAACATGGTTTGTTTAAAAGGTGATGAGGAAAACAGAATGTTCAAATAGGAAAGGACAAAGCTGTAGGGTTTATTCTTCACTTCAAATTAATTACTTACAGTATATCCACAAACTAATCATTAGTGATTAAGCATTAAATGGTCACCAGTCGTGTTAGTTGCTTGTCTGGGACCTCTGTAAGCAAGGAATTTTATGTAACAGGACCTTTACGTTTTAAGTTTTAGTTGAATACCCCTGCTCTACACCAAAGAACGAAAGACAAAGCAAGTAATCCATAAGGTTAGACAACAAAGGTGCAACGGACAATAAAGTCGTGAGAAAGAACACACAGAACAGATCTCGCATTCTCAGAAGGCCACTATAGCATTTTAAGTTTATTTTCATTATGTACTCCATCTCTCATGTTGACTTTGATGTACGAAGTGAAAATGCCTCAAAAGTGATCCACTAGACATGATGGAGATTTAATTGCATTCATGTTTTGGTTGAAAAGACGGATTGGATTTAATGAGAGCCTTAAGCACTTTCTGTGTAACATTGCTAAAACAAAAGCTGAGGTTGCGCAGTTAATCTGCTGAGTAGGATGGAGATGTACTTTTTTAATGAGCTCATTTCATATATGCAGTCTGTTTTTCTTCATTGTTGCCTCTGTACATATCCCTCCAAATGACAGCAATTGAAGAGAATAGCAATCTGACAACTGAAATCCGATTGGACTTGAAAGGATTTAGGCCTGTTTGTGAAAACAGTGTATCTTAATTGGTGCAGGTATGCGCCCCATTGTTTTTGCCGCTAACCTTGTTGATGTTTGTTTCTAGGACACAGGCATGACAGCAGCCTCTTGGGAAGTGGATTCAGCTCAGTCCAATCATTCTCTGTTTAACTTTAGCGGTAGCTTCAGTAGCACTGAGACCGTCCTGTGGCTTCTGCCCTCCCAGAACAGCACCGAGGTGACATGGAGCCCCACCCCTCAGCCGGGCACAGCCAGGGTACGGGACCAGGCTCTGGCACAGGCTGAGATTGGAGTGCTTAGCCTGGTGCTGGCACTTACCACTCTGGGAAACAGTTTTGTGCTGTGGGTGCTGCTGCGCAAGAGAAAGAACCACGCACCCATGCACCTATTCATGATCAACCTGTGTGTGGCTGACCTTGTTGTGGCCTTCTTCCAGGTATTTACTTGTTTAAGTGAAGAAATGGGTAGTATAAATAAAGAAGATGAAAAGGAGGATACATTTAGAGCAGAATAATTACACATCAATGTAAGCATCTGCTGTGTTTTGTTTCTGCTTTATCTTCTCATTTAAGTCAGAATGGGCTTCTTTCCAGCTAACAACTCAGCAGAATATTTTCAGAGCTTTTGCAGTTCTTTGAGACACAAAATTATTTAGAAACATTCCTACAATGCTGCTGTAACATTGATAGTTGTATGACTGTTAACGCTAACATTCTTTAACCCTAGAATCCATGACCCAAACAAAACCTATGCAAATGCTTTAAGGGGGTCAAATGACCTGTATCGATTGTTTACTTCAAAGAAAAGGTATCCTGTTATAATATTTATCTTCAAGTTAATGAGATTATTTGAGGATTTGATGATACGAAAAATGTTTTCATGCTTCGAACATGATGATTTGTTCACTTCCAAAGGAAATATACAGTCCCACACAATAATCACTATACACAACCTTGGTAAGCAGAAAAGCATTTCGGAATGCACAACACATCAAATGTGAGGCAACTGGACATCTGAAGATTGGGTACACATCACGCAATGTGTTAAATATCTGTGTGAGTTTGGAAGCTAGATGATTCAGAATATCAAACTGTGATATCCATCCATTTTCCATACCGCTTATGCTGCATAGGGTCGCAGGGGACACCCTGAACAGGGTGCCAATCCATTGCAGGGCACAATTGCACACATTCACGCACTACAACCCCTGGCAACAATTATGGAATCACCACACTTAGAGGATGTTCACTCAGATTTTTTACTTAATACCAAATAAACAAATCACAGATATGACACAAAACAATTTTTGGTTAATAGCTGAACATTCTGGCTTCATGAAACCAATACCTTAAACAAGTTAAATGAAATTGTTTTTCATCAATGGCACATTTTATTTTTTCCAGACCAAGCAGAGGTAAAAATTATGGAATCACTCAATGTTGAGGAAAAAATTATGGAATCACCTTGTAATTTGCATTTCTAAAACAAATTCCAGCACAAGCCTAAAAATGCTCATTAGTTTGCAGTTAAAAGAGAGTGATCACAGACCTTAATCTTGGACTTATTAAAAGGAAACATTGCTCCAACAAGAGAGTTGTCAGTTGAAATAATGCAAAGGATTATAAAGCTCCTTCAAGAAGAAAATCTGACACAGAGTGTGATGTGAACTGATCACGGATGAATCACGAATCTGCATTGGCCAAGGAGATAATGCTGGAACCTTTGCCTGGTGCTGCTCTAATGAAACATATAAAGAGGACCACCTAAAGAAAACAGTCAAATTTCCCCACTCATCTGTCAGATAAAGGACCAGGGGAGACCTCAACATCAATGCACAGGTGTACATTGAAATTTTGGACACTTTTCTCATTCCATCGATAGACAATAGGTTTGGTGATGACTAAGTCATTGTTCAGGATGATAATGCATCTTGCCATAGAGCAAAGAGTGTTAAAGCTTTTCTTCAGGAAAGGCAGATCAGCTCAATGCAATGGTCAGCAAACAGCACAAAAAATTTATGGTGGAAGTTAAGAAAATTGGTCCATGACAAGGCTCCATCCTGCAAAGCTGATCTGTCAACCGCCTTCGAGAAAGTTGGAAACAGCTTGATGGAGATTATTGTTTTTCATTAGTGAAGTCCATGCCTCAAAGAATTCAGGCCGTCATAAAAGCCTGAGGTAGAGCAACAAAGTACTAATTGTGATTTTTTTGTTGTTGCTGATGATTCCATGATTTTTTTCCTCTACTTGATCTGGAAAAAAAATATGCCATTAATTACAAAATATAATGTCATTATTTGAGGTATGTTTAATGTCATATCTGTGATTTATTTATTTGCTACGAAGTAAAAAAAAAAAAAAAAAGCCGGGTGAGCATCCTCTAAGTGTGGTGTTTTGAACCCCCAACCCCCAAGGTGTGAGGCAAACATGCTAAACACTAAGCCACTGTGTTCCCCTTCAAGTGTTGATGTACTTTCTGATTTAAAAACTACAGTACAAACAGTAGAGATAAAACCTACTTTCCACTGTCACATGCACAGTAGGTCCATGCTTATAGTGAGTTGACAGTTAAGTGTTAAAAACTGTTGCTATGACAACAATTGATATGGGACAAAATTAGATATACAGTATATGGAAGAGGCATATGAAGTGCTGAAATGTTCTTAAAAATGAAATGTTTGATAAAGATAGAACATTATTTTAAGCATGAATTCAGAACAAAATCCTGTAGTAAATGAATGAACTCTTTTACAAACACTAGTGGTCATATACAAATGTCTTTTTTCCCATAAATATGAAATTGACTTTGTCACCACCATTTTTGATTAATTAATAAAAATTCATTCATTTTGAACACATACGTTTTTATGTTTTGTACCATATAAATTTTTTATGTTTTGTACCAAAAACCACACTCGATCAGGTAAATTTTAGAGCATATATACATTCTAGGTTTAATGTTAGTTGTTATGCAACTCACAAGGATGTGTCAGAAATGTTCTGATAAGTCTGTGAAGCGAAACATTACTACGGGAGATGTTTTTAGAATAATGCAGGAAGGTTAATCAGGAACAATGTTCCTGCAAGTTTGTAGAACCTGTTATATACTTAATGGGTGTTCTAATAACATTGTTTGTTAACTTGGTTAGCTGAATTTTGTTAGATATAAAAGCCATTATATCATTCTATATTTACTGCACTATGCAGGAAGTAATTGCCCCTATCCGGGAACATATTGGAGAACTTGCCATTTGTTCCCTCCCTTTCTCAGAGTCACAGTTGGAAGCCTTGGACAATAAATTGGCAGTGGGCTTCAAGGTGTGCCATTCATCTAGTCAGTTCCATCTTTGTTACTCCCACAGGTGCTGCCACAGCTGCTGTGGGATATCACAGAGCGCTTCCAGGGCCCCGACGCTCTGTGCCGCTTTGTCAAGTACTTGCAGATTGTGGGCATGTTTGCTTCTTCGTACATGATTGTGGCCATGACAGTGGACCGCCACTATGCCATCTGCTGCCCTCTTCAAGCATACCGTGGAGGCAAACCATCGCGCTGGAACACACCCATCATGGTGGCCTGGGGCCTGGCCCTGGTACTCAGTTTACCACAGGTGTGAAGGGCAGGATATGATGAGCATATTTGACTTTGAAGTCCCACCTTGATTGAAATAAAGCTGGCAAGTGATAGCAAGTTATATTTGGCGTGTATATGCGTTGATGAGGGGTTATATTTGGGGTATATTAGGTGTAATAACAGGTTATATTTGGGGTACATGAGGAGTGATAGAGAGGATTATATTTGGGGTATATGATGAGTGATATAGGGTTATATTTTCTCTAAATGAAGGATGATAGCATATTATATTTGAGGTATACGAGGGATGTTGTGATATCCATGACTCAACTCTGCTTCATAGATGTTCATCTTCTCACGGACTGAAGTGTTGCCGGGAGAGTTTGAGTGCTGGGGCCACTTTATTGAGCCATGGGGCCTCAAAGCCTATGTCACCTGGATGACTATAGCTGTCTTCATTCTACCAGCCCTCATCATCACAGTCTGTCAGGTAATTTGGCCAATGCCTTCCTTACAATGTCTTCTTTCTTATTTGTCTAAGGAGCATCATAACACTCTTTATCCTGGCTCTATTGGCTAGTAGCACATTTTCTATTTTCCTCTTTGCTGTGTTTTATCTGCAATCAGACTTCTCCCCATGTCTGTATCTCCCAGATTGGCTGGATTAATGCAGGACCTTCCTCTCATGGCTTGCATGTAAATGTACAGTATGTACCATGACCTATGTGACAGCATGAAGTCAAGGTCAACTATTTACCAAGCCAGACTAATGAGCCTGAAAGAGCTTATTACATCAGTCTGCTTTGTCAATGTCAGCAGTTACATGCTGCAGCTGGAGCTTCCATTGCTGCAGTTTCGATCGCTCTCCGGCAGTGCTAGAGGACGTGTTTCTAAGCCACGTCTTAACTGTTTACATAGAGAAAACCCAACACAGTATTTCATTTTGGGTCTCTTTACATTATCATACGATCCATGAACATCCATACGATCCATATGATCAGATGACGTTCTACCAAGAGTCTCAATATTAAAACTTTCATTGTTATTATAGCAAATACACTACAGATGATTGTAACCACAGTAAAGTAATGGAATCAGCGGTCGTTTAACTCTTCAACTTTTTTTTTGCAGTTACAGCCATCAGTTCTATTTAAAGTAAATACATCAAAGAGTCACTTTGCTCATTATGCCAGTATTCCATTGTACTCATAATTTGAATAACTGTTTCATCCCTCCATCTCAGGTGCGTATATTCAGAGAGATCCACGACAATATCTACCTGAAGTCAGAGAAAATGGTGACAGCAGAGTTTAAGAGGAACTCCGTGGTCTTCCATTTCCCTCAGAGAGAAGGACATCATGGGAGGTCTAGGAGACACAGAGACTCCCAAGGCAGCCATAATCATCAGACGGACATCCACGGATGTCATTGCAGTAACTCCGCCCCTACAGACCTTCAGAATTCATATGATGATCTATCCAGCCCTGAGCCATTCGGAAACTCCTCATATAACCCCTGTGATCCCTGTGACCCCTGTTCTGTGCCCCTCCCGCCCACAGAATTCTCCACATGTACCAGTCCCCCCTTAGAGAAATTCACTCCTGATTCCTGTGATCCATCTCACGCACATACCCTGACAGCAAATAACGTATGTTCTCAGTCCAGAGCCTCATCCTCACTGGCTGGCCAGCTTTCAGGAACTCCTGAACTCTGGCCAGATGTGTTACCAGATCTTCCCCCGCCGCCTCCCCCTGGCATTTCTAAGGCCATGTCAAAGACAGTGAGGATGACTTTGGTCATAGTGTTGGTCTACACTATCTGCTGGTCTCCTTTCTTCATCGTCCAGCTGTGGGCAGCCTGGGACCCAAACCCTCCAGACCAAGGTTAGAATGGAGAGTCTCCTTATGTGAATCAAATTCATTACATGGTTGATCAATGCACCTGCAATCTCCCAGTTATAGAAAACAGAAGAGGTCTGTTTGTTCCTTGTGCTCATCTGCTTTCTTCAGCACTGTGCTCATGTTACAGGTCATGGCCTGTAATAAATAGCTTGCTGCATTCCCGGTGTTTGTTTCCATCCCTGTCAAGTGCTCTGTAAACAGACAGCACATTTCAACAATTTCAGTGCACACTAGGAGATGTTCAGAACATTTACATTTTACATTTATAGCATTTGGCAGATGCCCTTATCCTATTCACAAGAACTGGACCATTAAAGCACTCTTTCTCTTTATGATATAAAAACACTTTGTATGATATACACACAATTCTGTTACACATGTAAAATGATCCCATCAATATAAAAAGTGGCATGTAAATAGTACAGAACACATCAATCTCAAATGTAGATTATTTATTGTTCAATTTTGTGGTATATAATAATATAATAATGTATTGATATTTGAAACTGTTTGCATCCTATTGTATCTGCTTGTAGCTTTTAGTAATAACTAAACAGTCAGAAATATACCCTCACCATCCACTGTACACCTGCACATTCATGCAGTTATGCAATGCAATCTTGTGATAGCAGCACAATGCATAAAAGTATGCAGGTACAGGTGAAGAGAATCAGTTAATGGTCAGATCAAATGTCAGAACGAGGAACAATTGTGATCCCTATGACTTTAAACGAGCTTAGAGGAGAATGACCAGATTGGGCTGAGCTGACAGGAAGTCTATAGTAATTCAAATAAAACCTCTTTACAACCGTAATGAGCAGAAAAACATCTCGGAAAGCACAACACATCAAACCTTAAGGAAGATGTGCTATCTGAGGCCATCTTGGCTCATCCAAACTGGACAGTTTCATCCATCTGTCCATTTTCTATACTTCTTATCCTACTGGGTTGCAGGGAACCTGGAGCCTATCCCAAGGAGCTTCGGGCACAAGGCGGGGTATAGCCTGGACAGGGTGCCAATCCATCACAGGGCACAATCACATACACATTCACACACTATGAACACTTTGAATATGTCAATCAGCCTACCATGCATGTCTTTGGACTGGGGGAGGAAACCGGACATACCCGGAGGAAACCCGGAGGAGAACATACAAACTCTGCACACACAGGGCCACGGCGGGAATTGAACCCAACCCTGGAGGTGTGAGGCGTATGTGCTAACCACTAAGCCACCGTGTGCCCACTGGACAGTTGAAGACTGGAAAAATATATATATATTTTTTCTAATCTTCAACTGTCCAGTTTGCATGAGTCTGTGCCTACGATAGCCTCAGAGTCCTGTTCTTGGCTGACAGGAGTGGAACCCAATGTGGTCTTCTGCTGTTGTAGCTCATCCACCTCAAGCTTTAATGTTTTGTGCATGCTGAGATGATTTTCTGCTCATTGTGGTTGTAAAGAGGGAGCTACTATATCCTTCCTGTCAGCACGAACCAAAGTGTTTCCACCCACAGAGCTGTCACTCACTCCGTGTTTTTTTTTTGTGTGTAAACTCTAGAGACTGTTGTGTGTGAAATTCCAAGGAGATCAGCAGTTTCTGAAATACTCAAACCAGACCATTTGGCACCAACAACCATGCCACAGTGCAAGTCACATAGATCACACTTTTCCCCATACTGATATTTGATATGAACTGAAGCTCTTGACCTACATGATTTTATGCATTGTTCTGCTGCCACATGATTGGCTGATTGGATAACTGCATAAATGAGCAGGTGTACATGTGTTCCTATTAAAGTGAATGGTGAATGTATATTATTTGAATTTACTAGAGATGGCACAATACCATTTTTCCTTTTCCAATATCAATACTGAAACATTTCGATTCAGCCAATACCGAAAACCATCCTATATGGTTTTCTTTAAAAAGTACTAAGCTTTAAAATGTTAACTGAAGCACTTCACAGTTAACCTCCTTCACACAACAATCACTTGCATTGTATGTATAATGAACTATAAGGTATACATATAATAAAACCAGTCTTAACAAAAGAAAAAGCCAAGTCTTATTATATGTAAAAATGTCTAGTTCCAAAAGTACATTATTTTTCCAAATCCAATTCTAATCTTTGCCATTTGTTACAGGATAAAATATCTGATGTGTTTTCTCCAATATCCAATACACCATTTGGTATGCTGGTATCAACCCAATACAGATACTAGGTATGAGATTGGGCCCATATCTAGAATCTCCCACTGGTAAAATGTTTATCAAATGACAGATCTTTAGTATTGCACATACATCGTTACATAGAATTTATTTTATCATTATAAGCCACTATAAAGATAATTTCTCTCACAATTTATGTGGGAAATTATTAGGAACACTGGAGAATTCTTAAAATAAAATAAATTGTTACCTTTGAAAATTTCCAGTTTATCCTTAGTTTTCAAAATCTCAATTGTGGTCTTGATTTCTTGGGGAATAACTACGAGGTTGCACACATATGAAACTTCTTTGCTATCCATCATCATGGGGTGAAAAAAAACAAGCTTCCTGCACAAAAAGGACTGACCTGCACAAGACAGAAAATGTATATATATTATATACACAAACCGTTACAAATATTGAATAATAATGCAAGTGTATCCACACAAAATGCAGTTCTTGAGCTTTGTACTTCTCATTGCATTTATTTTTTGGTCATTGTCATAAAGGTTGCAAACAATTTTGTAGTCAACTGTGTGTACACATGCACATGCACAGATGTAACCCCACCTAGGTGCACTGTAATCTAACTGGCCCTGTACAGCATTTCCATGTCTAAATAAAAGTGGGCTTCTTGCAGTTTGCCCAGTTGGTTGCCAAGTAACCAAGCCTCACCAAACATATGGCCTCTGAGTTGCCAGTCAGACTGGTCCCATATGCCCATGTTCTCATATTGCACTATGACCTATTATTCCAAATTATTCAGTGACAAATTTTTGCTCAGCTGTCCTAGAGTAGTGTTTAATGCCTACATGTAGAGTTCCTACTTAAAATATATCTGAATTAATCAGGGCCCAGAGAGCTGGAAGTGCCATGGCTTAGCTAAAGAGCTTGGCGGTTCTACAAGAAAAATCTTGAATGACATAAGACTAGCTAACAGAGAGCATAGTAAATCAGTAAAACAATAATGTATGCTCAAAGACTAGCTAACAGAGTGTGGTCAAAGCTACAGTAGAATAAAGTTTTACTTCCTTTAATTTCGTAGTTTTTCCATTTCCTCGTTTACTTACAAATAGTCCCCATCTTATGACTGTGACTGGGTAGTCCATAAAAGGTCCCCAGTACGCCATGCTTTCCTCTTTCATTTTCTTGTCTTGTCAAGGAACTGAGTACATAGATTCAAGACACTGAGTGCAGTGCACTAACCCTTTGATTAAATTGTTTTTTGATCATTTCCGTAGGTGAAGGCATTTCTGATGTTTATCTTATTACTTGGTATCTTATTATTTGGTCTGAGGCTGACTGTGTTGCTGAACATGGTAGATTTAGCAGTGCGGGAGCTTTAGCTGCAGAGTAGCTAATCTTTAAATCTTAAAGTCTATCAAATTTAGTGTGTACCCTCAAAGCTTTGTGAAGATAATTACCAACCCTAAATTTCATTTGCTACCAAATCCTCATTGCCGTCATCTAAAACCTCCCTTAATTGATCACATACAGCTGTCTTGTTTCATCTAATGGTTTTGTGGGAAAATAATTTACTTTCCTTTGATTACCATTTTGCATAATTTGGCTCAAGCTGTGTAATCTTGAGCAGTAGCAAGTTTTCCTGGTAAACAGGAACAAAATTTGATTTGTGTTGTCAAAGATAGATAGCCAATTTACTTCTTTTACTAACCAATATCAGTTTACCACAGAAACAAGTCAAACATTATGCTTAAGTAACGACAGTGCTGCCAGGCTGTTTTAATGGCTTGTAATTGGGTCAGATTTATATTTTATGGCAGGTTTACAATATTTCTATCTGGCAGCCCAGATCTGGAGGCAGTTTTATTGGGGTCCATGCATGAGATACTCTATATCTGGATGGCATGAGAGAATGAGCCAGGACCTAAAAATATGATTTGGCAACCTGAGAGAAGTAAATTATACCCCAAACCTACTTTAGAATGAGTAGAGAATGAGAAAACGGTAAAGCTGGTATAACAACACTGTATGCTGCAAGATCAACCTAGAGTGTGGTAAATATACAAAAATACTGTCTGCCTTAGCTCTTGCAGCTTTCTTACACCACTTCTATTTGAAACTTTTTGTTTCTAGAACTAATCAGTTATCAGAAATGATTTCAAATTAAACTTAATTCAAAACAAAAGCTAACATTGTCCTCTTCCACTAACATATGTATTCTGTTTTGTAGGAGTAGCATTCACCATTCTGATGCTGCTGGCTAGCTTGAACTCATGCACAAATCCCTGGATCTACACAGCTTTTTCCAGTAGTGTGTCACGCGAGTTGCTTGCTCTGCTGCGCTGCTACGTGCCCACTCCACGCCGTGGCTCACTGCCCGACGACTCCACCACCACACACACCTCAACGACCACCAAGGACAGTATCTACTAACATGCACACAAGCACACATGGATTAACCACCAGATTCAAATCCATCACCCTTTCCAGTGCCCACAATGCTTGAAAGAGCAGTACCCCATGGGCAGCAAGCATCATGAAGTAGGAACATTATAAGCTCAGTAATGTGAATGTTCGCAGTGGAACAGACTTTTGTGTATGTATGTGTGTGAATATACATGTGTATGTATATGTGTGTGTGTGTGTGTGTGTTGGGAGACAGGTCAAGAATAAGCTGTGAGAATGTGAGACATTGCCAGATTGCTAAACAGGAAGACTACTCCAGTCTGGTTGAGGACCAGCCAAAGAGCAGATACCAATGTTTGGAACGGAACCATGGTTGAGAATATTGTAGAAGCAGGCGCATCCAACATTGCCAAACAGATTATTTCAGGATTGTGTCAAATTATTTCATTATGTCAGTATTTACTTTAAAAGAAATGCTGGAATGGATAAAAAACTAGAGCTGAGTATTCATTACTGCAGTGAGAGACGAAAATCTTCTCAAAACTGAAAAATTACATCTTGAGAATGATGGACTTTAACTCAAGAGGTGGATATTGTTATTTGAAAAGAAAAAAAAAAAAAGGTTCTACATCCATTTATTCTGGACTGCCAGGGCAATTTATTTCAGAACTAGTGGAGTATACCCATTACTTGTTTATATGAGTTCCCTCGCTTGGTACTGATACCAAAGTTGTGACCCTGTGCACATGACTGTTACCCTCACATCACTCTCATCCTTTTTTCCATCCTCATCTTGTTTGTGTAGTTGAGGAAGTGGATTCAAAGTGCTATGTAAATACTACTGGCTGTTGTATATCTTTCCTTTGACACTGCATGTCTGCAGCATGGAGTAAATTGAACAACAGACATGAATCCCCTCGGAAAGTAAAAGACACAGAAAAGCTCAGCTGCAGGCAAAAAGCTCAGCTGCTCAGCCCCCTCAAACAGGAAGAGTGAGCACCTTTATAAGGTTGGAATGAACAGGATATGAAGATGGTAGCAAGCATGAGACAAATGCAAGAGCTTCAATGCAACAGCACAATGAAGTGCAGCACTTGGAAGAGCTTATTACAGCTGCCTTGCATACAGAAACAGTCACATATATACTCTCAATGACTAAGTCTCATTGTCTAAGCATAAATAATGAGCCTACCCCAGCTGTGCTGACAGTCCGCCATCAGAGTCTTCTGATGATTAGTGTGCAATGCAGGAGCGTGGCTCAGGAGCGGCAAATGCACCGCAGCCTGATATTAAGGCTGTCTTAGTGAAACTGAAGACGGGTCTTCCACTCACAACAGCAGATTGAATGTGTAGCTCATTTTGTGGTATGGTCACCCAAACAAGTTACCAGGATTTCCCATAATGCTTCAACTTCAAAAGTGAATTGAAGCTGCGACCCAAGAAAAGAGAATGCATACTGACTGCAATGGCAGTGTGGTGGTTTAGGTTAATAACTTAGATACAGACACTGATGGGCTCATGAATGTTACTGGCTGATGAAGCCCTGCGCATAAATCATCATGACAGAATCGAGGACCACCAGGCCACCTGAGTCTCAGGTTGAGAATGGCCTGAGGACAAGCATGGCATAGCAGGGGGATCTTTTATAGCCTACCCACATGCTGTTATGATCATGGTTATGAGGTGATGATATTGCTTTTGGTACTCATCGAGGAAAGGAGCAAATGGGAATTCATCACTAGTTCTTAAGGAAACTGCCCTGTTGTAGAACCACAGTTACAAATTACTTTGAAATCAAAGAATTCAATTATAATATATCCCAGTAAAAACACTAATTAACTGTGTGAAAGGGAGCCTTATTACTAGGCTTTTTTTGTGTTTAAGTGAAGTACATACCACCAATGGCAAGGTGTTCAAAATATGAAAAGCACACATCAGGATCACTCCATTTATAATCAACAGACAATCAAGCACCTGCATGGCAACAACGCCAAGGTGAACCCAAAGCATTGTGTGACAATACTGAGGTGCAGCACAATGTAGTTTGTGTTTATGAAAGAGGCTAGTGCAGCCTCCACTTTCTCAAACTAGTGTACTTGTAGCTGAACAGTTCTATTTTACAGTTTTGTGTAGGACTTAATACAAAACAACACTCCAAAAATAAATCAAAACCCACCCATATTTATAACAGCACTCTAATTATTGCCTTTCGTGATGATGAATTTCTACGGACAGTGTAACTTTTTGAATTTCTGCTCACCTTTGGTACCATAGTGTATAATATAAAGTCTTATAGTATTATACACCAGTTCTATTATACCACAGTTTCAGCTCTACCTCCAGCCAGTTTCTGCTCCCACAAATGCGTTTTATAGATGGAATTAGGGGACCATTTATATCCTGTTCAGATTTTAGAATAACTTATTTGTATAAAAGATATTACAAATGTCCTAATTTAACAGTATGTTCAAGGATTGAAAATATGCATAGGTTAATATATCGTACTGACAAAAACGTACCCCTGCAAAGTGCCCATATTATATGTTTAGTTTTATCCTCAAACTTGTAGCATCGTGTGGATTGTCACTATATTATAAATTTTGCATATTTGACCTCAGAGGATGAAAGATAAAAACAACACTTTCACTTAATGGTGATTAATAGTGACTAACATTTTTTTTCTAAGCTTACATAGGAAATCTGTAATGTCAAGCAGCTGACTTGTGTCAATATTTTGTTGATATCCTAAACTACTCAATATGAGATAGTGAGAGCAGGTCATTGTGCAATTTAACATCTACTTAAGAAGCTTTCGTGTCTATATTTTGAACATCTATACAGCATTTTTCATAATAATAAATATAAACTTGTTTTTTCCACAGAAAGAAAATTTATTTAAAATATGTACCTGATGTATGGTATCTGCATTATACTAAATATTGTAATAAATGTTTTAAATACCTACGGAAGTTCACTGGTTTCATTTAAATAATGAACTAAATAGAAAATAAAATAATGTGGCAAAAAATAGAAGAAAAACATCAAATGTTTCATAATCAGACCCACAGGGTTACCATTATTCTTTCATACATGCACAAAAATTGTGACAATACAGCACAGCAGAGAGCAAAGATGAGTGCAAAAATTATACTGTATGGTTTACATATCTATTCTGAGACATGCAGAAAAAAAAGAATGAGAGCGCATATGGTAGGATACGGTAGAAAAGGAAAGGAAAAATGAGTTGGGAGAGGAAAGGAAAAGTGAAATGGGAAAGGAACGAAAAGGAAAGGGAAGGAAGTAAAGGAAGAAAGAAAAAAGAAGAGAGGGGAAACAAAATAAAACATGAAGAAAGAAACCACAATAGGAGGAAAGGAAAAGATATGAGAGGAGAAAGGAGTCTGTCTCCTGTCCCTCTCTCACCAAATAACAACACAATTATCCTGCTGCATTTTAGTTCAAATTGTGTCCTGGCCTCAGAAGACTATAAGACACCATAGCTGTGTTTCCTCTCACTCAATTCAGCTATCTTCTACAGAAACCAGTGAGACAGGACAGCAAACAACATTGTGTCAGCTTGAACACACCAGCTGCCATTTTAACACACCATCATCATCAATTAACACTGGCACGGCCAGCCCACAGGGAAATGCAGTTACTGTCATCCTTACACTGCTCTAAGCCAAGTTAGTGACATACAGTACCCTCTGAAAGTATTGGCACTGCAAGGACAATTCTTTACATTGTGGACATTTGGGTTTGACATTTGGGTTTGACATGGGACATTTTCAGCTTTCGTTTCCTGAAATTTACATCCAGCTGTGTTAAACAACTTAGAAATGTTAAGAGCCACTGCACAAGAAAGAAACCACTGGTGTACTAACAGGTCGGCCAAGGAAAACAACAGCAGTTGATGACAGAAACGTTGTGAGAGCTGTGAAGAAAACCCCAAAAACAACAGTCAGTGACATCACCAACAACCTCCACAGGGCAGGTGTGACAGTATCACAATCCACATTTTGAAGAAGACATTGAGAGCATAAATAGAGGCCATACCACAAGATGCAAATCACCTATCAGCAGTAAGATGATGGTAGCAGCAGAATGAATTCAAGACAGTGATCCAAAACACACTGCCAACTCAACAAAGGACTTCATCAGGGGGGAATTTGGACTGGCCAAGTCAATCACCAGACCTTAACCCAAATGAGCCGCATTTCACCTCCTGAAGAGGAGACTGAAGGGAGAAACCCCCCGAAACAAACAACAGCTGAAAGAAGTTGCGCTAAAAGCCTGGAAAAGTATCACAAAAGAAGAATGCAACAGTTCTGAGTTGTTTAACACATCGATCTGATCTATTGTCTCATATTCGTCTTTTGATCTCAAACCTAAATGTATAGCAAAAACAAAAGAATTGGCCTTGTGTGTAGATTAGAAAATCTTGAAATAAAGGAATCATTCTAATCAAAAATGAGAACGACATCACAAGATTAATCTGGCTCCTGGTCCATATGGCGGTTCAGAGTTCTGAGAACAGCTGCAAGGGTAAGCTTTGGAGAATAAGGAAATAAATTAGTTGCAACATCTGATACTGATTCCAAACCACAAGAGTCCTTATCAGTCTTTTGACACACTCTCATATTCACAGTTACATCACACACTCATATCGTTAAGTGACCAGGTCACCTATAATAAATAAAATCTGGTATTTTAATCTAAAGAAAGTAAAGCAAAGCAAAGGTGGCATGAAGCAATTTTAAAGTCTCTGCTGACACACTATTATAAGATGAGTCATTGTTTGTCTGGTTAGTGCTAATGAGCTTTTCCCTTAAAGCCAATTGTTAGTATTGATAACAAACACGGGCAAGTAGACTCTGGAGGCCCGGCAGGTTGAGATATTGGGAAGGCCATATTGGACTATGTGTGAGAGAATGCGTGAAGAGCTCCAAAAAAAAAAAAAAAACAACCTTTTTTAGGTGAAAAAATGGGTAGGGAGAGAATGGAGTGTAAGGAAGGAGAGCAACACATGTCTGCAATTAAGAACGTATTTCTTCAGGAATGGAAAACCTGCCAAATGAAAAAGAAAAGGAGGCAGCAGATGAACAGACTAAGAGAAACAAAACAGGTTTCAAATGTGCTTTTAGTTAATAACAGATCAGAAGAAGACCTGTCACTGGCAGAACTCCCAAATTGCTCATATTGGACATATTGTACACTAGCTATTGTGGGGATGTAATTGTTTTCAGCCATATTTGCAATGGTAAGTTCATAGATAAATTTCCTTCTCCTCTCTTTTAGAGTTATTCTCCATGTTGGGCTGCATTAATGGTTGGGAGACAACCAGGGAAGTTGCCCCAGGTTCAAGATGCACTGGGCCCCAGGAGGGTTTAGTAGTCCATTGATATGCATAACAATTTCATCTGAAATGCATAGTTGTTGCATAGTTGTAGCTGTAAATGAAATACATAGTGGCATAGTCGATGGTGCCAGATGGGCTGGTTTGAATATTTCAGAAACTGCTGATCTCCTGGGGGTTCCACACACCGCTCTCTAGAGTTAACAGAGTGAGTGAGTGACAGTTCTGGGGGTGGGAACACCTTATTGATGACAGAGGTCAGAGGAAAATAGTCGGTTTGGTTTGAGCTGCCAGGAAATATACAGTGACGCAAATAATCCCTCTTTACAACCGTGATGAGCAGAAACGCATCCCAGAATGCACAACACATCGAACCTTGAGGTAAATGGGTTACAACTGCAGAAGATCATATTAGACTCCACTCCTGTCAGCCAAGAACCTGAATCTGAGGCTATCATAGGTATAGACTCACATAAACTGGACAGTTGTAGATTAGAGAAGGAAAAAAACTGATCTTTTTCCAGTCTTCAGCTCTGCAGTTTGGGCGCGTCTGTGCCCATGATAGTCTCGGATTCCTGTTCTTGGCTGACAGCAGTGGAACCTGATGTGCTCCTCTGATGTTGTAGCCCATCCTCCTCAAGGTTTGATGTGTTGTGCATTCTGAGATGGTTTTCTGCTCACCACGGTTGTAAAGTGTGCTTATTTGAGTTACTGTAGACTTCCTGTCAGCTCACACCAGTCTGTTCATTCTCCTCTGATCTCTCTCATCAACAAGGTGTTTCAGCCTGCAGACCCTCCACACACAGGATAGTGTTTTTGTTTTGTTTTTTCACACCATTCTGTGTAAACTCAGTTTCTGAAATACTCAAACCAGCCCAACTTGCACCGACAACCATGCCACGGTTAAAGTCACAGGGATCACAATTTTTCCCCATTCTGATGTTTGATATGAGCATTAACTGAAGCTATTGACATGTATCTGCATGATTTTATGCATTTTGCCACTGCAACATGATCGGCTGATTGGATAATCGCATATGTGTAGGCGTACAGGTGTTCCTAATAAAGAGGACAGTGAGTATATGTAAGGTACACAGAAAAGAAAAGAAAAAAGAAAAATGGAAGACTTTTACATCTAACCTTTGTGTGTGTGTGTGTGTGTGTGTGTGTGTGTGTGTGTGTGTGTGTGTGTGTGTGTGTGTGTGTGTGTGTTTCCTTGGAGGACCCTTTTTAAATGCACAGTGGGCCAGCCTGTATGACTGCAGAGGAGAAACAGGGAGAATATTCACAGTATGAAAAAGGAAAGAAAAGTGTTAAATGAATTACCCATCTGTTTGGCAAAGGCGTACATACAGTGTGTGCAGCTCCAGCGATGTGAATTCTGGAAGATGAATTAAGCAGCAGATCATATGCAGATCATGTGACACCAAAGCCATTCTTTTAGCAGTATGCCAAAATCAACTACTACATGCTACCCACTTATTTGCAGCAGCGAACTGAAATTTGTGGAGGGATTTTAAAACCATTTCTCTCCGATTCACATTACCCTGATTTTACTGTGCAGTACTTTGTCTGACACTTGTCATCTTCAAAAGTGTGATTATACATAAACAATTGCATGGATTGAATCATAGAACAACAACAGAAGTCAAACAAATGTCACATTTTAATTCGTTTGTGAGCTTCTGGAGAGTTACATGGTAAAGTGGCCTGTGGTGGGAAAATCACAAGAGTGCAAACCAATCCATGCCATAGCGTCTGCTCTTAGCTTTAAAAACAAAACAAAAAAACAACATGGCGGTTTCACAAATCGTGAAGAAGGAATCCTCGTTCTCTCAGTCTTTGTGTTCTAGAGGGAGAGAGTATATTTCATCAGAAACCGTATTTTCAAGTTTACTTTGAAGTCATCCATACATTTGTTCTTCTTTAGTAAGTGCTTTATCCTGGTCAGGGTTGCAGTGGTTCCAGAGCTCATCACACACACACACACACACACACACACACACACACACACACACACACACACACACACACACACACACACACACACACACACACACACACACACACACACACACACACACACACACACACACACACACACATGTGGCCAGATAGTAGGATTTAGCAACTTTGCAATGGCCAATAGACTTTTTGTCCAGGATAAATTCAGTGCTGCACTAAAATATTCGTTGGAAACTTTTGATATGCGAGCTGCCAAGATGTCATGTGGAGAGCATTCATTTACAATGCTGCAAAATTTTTTATTGGTTATTGCTTATCCTGTTTTCATTACGGTCACTTTTACTGCTGCGCACGAGTAAAATATGAAAGGAATGTGACGAGGAAAGGCAAGAGAACTCTGCAGGCCTGTCACAGGGTTTTGCCATTGCCATTTTATTACAGACATAATGAAAATGACAATGCACTTGAATCATACTGTGGTCATAAAAAGTTTCTTTTAATTATTTATATCCCTCTGAACCCCCATATCTTCTATGAGGACATCATATATTTTTTTTTACATAAACAACTCCATGATTTAGGGCCATTTTCAAGGTTTCATTTTTTCCAAGAGCAGTTACAAATAACAAAGGGACCATACAAATATACGCCAAATACTCTAGATCTCAGCAGGACGTGTCTTTATAGCTTCTTATCCAACTTGGCAAATTATTTCAATACAGTTCCAACCACAAAGAAGCATGCACTACTCTCCTCAAATCAGTAATGATCCAGCATATTTTTTTAATAACTAGGATTTAAACTTATAAAGGACTAAATGATCTCTAGATTTATGACCATCACTACATCACGACTAAAGAAAGTCCAGTGTTACTGGAACCTGAAAATACACTATATTTAGATTTTTCTGCCTGCAGTTTTGCCTTCAGTAAGTGAAAAACTTGTCGGACATTTAAGAAGATTTTATTTCTTTGTCTTAAGAAGCTTTTGGGTTGCTTTTGCGGTATGTTTTGGGTCATTATCCATGTGTATTATGAAGTGCCAAAAGTGACTGAATATGAGCAGAAATCAGTGTAGGTCTGTACACTTCAGAATTCATCGTGCTACTTGTATCGGCTGTCACATCATCAGTACACACCAGTCACCCCGTTCCACTGGCAGCCATACATGCCCATGCCATAATACTTCCTCCACCATGTTTGACAGATGATGTGGTATGCTTTTGAACATGAGCCCTTCCTTTGCTTCTCCATACTCTTCTCTTAATTCTGGTTCATCTTGCACCAGACCTGGTTAGGCTTTTTTTTAAAGCGTTTTTTTTTTTTTTTTTTTTTTTTTTTTTTGTGGCAAGTGTAATCTTGTCTTTCTGTTCTTGAGTGTCACTAGTGGTTTGCATCTTGAGATAAACCCTCTGTATTTACATTCATTAATTTATAGAGTCTCTTGATTGTAGACATTGTCAATGATACACCTACCTCCTGAAGAGTGTTCTTGACTTGGCTAGATATTGTGAAGGGGTTTTTCTTCAACAGGGAAAGAATTCTTTAGGTGTTGCTGAGCTCGCCAGTGCTTTCTTGTTTAAGAATGTACCAAATTGTTTTTTTTTGGTCACTCCTAATGTTTCTGCTATGATGGCCTTCTTCACTTGCATCAACACCTCTTTGGACTGCATATAGAAAGTTCCCTTGAACAGCTACAACATGCAAATTCAACACTTGTAATCAACTCCAGACCTTTTATCTCCTTAATTTGTCATGAAACAGGCCACACATGGCCATGAAACTGCTTATCAGTCAATTGTCCAATTATGTTTGAGCCTTTGAAAATGGAGGGACTCTGTAAAAAAAAAAAAAAATAGCTGCAATACCTGCTATTTTCATGGCGTGAAATGTTTAAGAAACTCTAACTTTTTTTAACTCAATTTTTCCTAAAAACTCTCAAAATGCATTAGGTTTGACTTATACATTTCTTTCAGAGTGTTGACTGAATAAAAAAGGTTTCTCATAGGTTTAAGACCAGTACAGTATAATAAAACATGTTTCAAGGATAATGGATTCTGGCAGAAGGTACATGTTGGTGAGTCTTCTCCTAATATTAAAAACTTGTGTGTCATCCTATTTGACAGCGGGTGTAGACGATCTGGTCCCAGCGATTTGAAAACAGAGAAATGTTTCTTTCGCCAACAATAGGGCTGATTTCATGGAGTTCGTTCATGGTGCATTGGTCCCACTCAGTTTGTCATTTTTATTAATATATGAGTTTATTATGGGTTTTATGTCAGTGGGAGGTATTGGACACTTCATGAAATCCGCTGATAATACTTCTTTTGCAGCAGTGTCTGCTTCTTCATTTCCCACCAAAAGGTGCATCAACAAAGTATTAGTTTAGAGGTGTGCACACTTATGTAACCATGGTTAGATTATTTTAAGTTTATTTGTTTTTTTCTCCTTAGAAATGTTTTTGGTTGTTTTTAACTTTAATTGTATACTTTGCAATTGTACATTAAAGGTGAGAAAAGAACCAACATGATTTATCTATATTAGTTTCACTTTTTTTTTTACATCATAAAATCCTGCCATTTTAACAGGGGTGTGTAGAATTTTTGAGGAAGAGATGGCACCAGGAGGCACTATGTGAAGGCAAGCCCAAGGAGGCAGTATGATGCTCTGGGCAATGTTTTGCTGGGAAACCTTTGGTCCTGACATTCATGTGGATGTTACTTTGACATGTACCACTTACTGAAACATTGTACAGACCAAGGACACCCCTTCATGACAGAGGTATTCCCTAATGGCAGTGGGCTCTTTCATAAATACATATATATATATATATATACGCACACACACACACACACACACATACATACATACATATACACACACATATATACAGTATCTCACAAAAGTGAGTACACACCTCACATTTTTGTAAATATTTGATTATATCTTTTCATGTGACAACACTGAAGAAATGAAACTTTGCTACAATGTAAAGTAGTGAGTGTACAGCTATTGTGTAACAGTGTAAATTTGCTGTTCCCTCAAAATAACAACACACAGCCATTAATGTTTAAACCACTGGCAACAAAAGTGAATACACCCCTAAGTGAAAGTTCAAATTGGGCCCAATTAGCCATTTTCCCTCCTCGGTGTCATGTGACTTGTTAGTGTTACAAGGTCTCAGGTGTGAATGGGGAGCAGGTGTGTTAAATTTGGTGTCATCGCTCTCACAGTCCCTCATACTGGTCACTGGAAGTTCAACATGGCACCTCATAGCAAAGAACTCTCTGAGGATCTGAAAAAAAAAAGAATTGTTGCTCTACATAAAGATGGCCTAGGCTATAAGAAGATGGCCAAGACCCTGACACTGAGCTGCCGCACGGTGGCCAAGACCATACAGCGGTTTAACAGGACAGGTTCTACTCAGAACAAGCCTCGCCATGGTCGACCAAAGAAGTTGAGTGCACGTGCTCAGTGTCATATCCAGAGGTTGTCTTTGGGAAATGGACGTATGAGTGCTGCCAGCATTGCTGCAGAGGTTGAAGGGGTGGGGGGTCAGCCTGTCAGTGCTTAGACCATACGCTGCACATTGCATCAAATTGGTCTGCATGGCTGTCGTCCCAGAAGGAAGCCTCTTCTAAAGATGATGCACAAGAAAGACCGCAAACAGTTTGCTGAAGACAAGCAGACTAAGGACATGGATTACTGGAACCATGTCCTGTGGTCTGATGAGAACAAGATAAACTTATTTGGTTCAGATGGAGTCAAGCGTGTGTCGCGGCAACCAGGTGAGGAGTACAAAGACAAGTGTGTCTTGCCCACAGTCAAGCATGGTGGTGGGAGTGTCATGGTCTGGGGCTGCATGAGTGCTGCCAGCACTGGGGAGCTACAGTTCATTGAGGGAACCATGAATGCCAACACGTACTGTGACATACTGAAGCAGAGCATGATCAGTATGCAGTATTCCAGCATGATAACGATCCCAAACACACCTCCAAGACGACCACTGCCTTACTAAAGAAGCTGAGAGTGAAGGTGATGGACTGGCCAAGCATGTCTCCAGACGAAACCCTATTGAGCATCTGTGGGACATCCTCAAACGGAAGGTGGAGAAGCACAAGATCTCTAACATCCACCAGCTCAGTGATGTCATCATGGAGGAGTGAACTCCATGCCCAAGAGGGTTAAGGCAGTGCTGGAAAATAATGGTGGCCACACAAAATATTGACACTTGGGGCCCAATTTGGACTTTCACTTAGGGGTGTACTCACTTTTGTTGCCAGCAGTTTAGACATTAATGGCTGTGTGTTGAGTTATTTTGAGGGGATAGCAAATTTACACTGTTATATAAGCTGTACACTCACTACTTTATATTGTAGCAAAGTGTCATTTCTTCAGTGTTGTCACATAAAAAGATACAATCAAATATTTACAAAAATGTGAGAGGTGTACTCACTTTTGTGAGATACTGTACACACACACACATATATACACACACTAATATTATATATACATACATACACTTATATATATATACATACATACACTTATATATATATATATATATATATATATATATATATATATATATATATATATATATATATATATATATATATATATATATATATACATACATACACACACACACACACACACACACACACACACACACACACACATACACGTATGTATGTTATATATATAAAAATGTTTTGTGTTCGACATTTATACAATTGATATAAGTTGCTGAATATACCTGACAGCTATAAATATTAGTTTAATCCATAGCTTCAATGTCACTACTTCAAAGCTCAAGGTCATCTGCTTATGCAGACATGGGCCAGGTCTGAACCAAATGTGTGCTGGGAAACCATGCAGCTCGTAACTCACATAGCAGTGTGTGTGATAGGCTTCTGCATTCTGCCGCCACCTTGTGGTAAACACGTTAGTTACATTTATAGCACACACCTGATACTGAAAGCACTCAATACATCGCCGAGAGAATAAACAAAACCGAGACCATTTACACAAATCACTTTATCTGTTTTATTGTCTTAAGATGACAAGTAAATCTGGACAAAGCCCGAGTCAGCTGAATAGACCAAACAGACCAGTTCCCACCCATCCTTACAAGTAACATCAACTTCTCCCACCCCCATTGGCTGGGGTTTAATGGGAAACGCATCATGATAAGGAAGGGTGAGTGCTTCTAATCCACTGCAGCCATTCAGCTGATGCCTCTAGGATTCCAGTCTCACCCACAGAATCAAAGAGAGCTGCTCAATCCTCTCTTTGATACACAGGGAGGAGTCAGACATCCATTTACCCACTAAAATTAACACTAGCACAGGGAGGGAGGGAGGGAGGGAGAGAGAGAGAGAGAGAGAGAGAAGAGTGACATACACCTCAGCATTAAAAGGAAAACAGGCTTGCCATAATTCTAATCACAAAAATAGGTCTCCCAAAAGCTACTGCAGCCTAAATACATAAGACCCCAATGCTAACCTCAGTACAGACACACATAGCACATGATCAAAGGCAAAATGTTTCACAAATTAATTCTAATGCACACATTCCAGAGACTTTAAAGAATGTAAACATCTAACAAGTCATTCAACCATCTCAGATAGCTAAGCAACCATATGAGAAAGTCAAGCTGATCAGAACTAAAAACAACAGCACCAGAATAATCAGTTAATTAACCTTCCCTAATTTCATTGATTGAATTCGAATCTATGAAGATGCAAAAACAAATTACATAATTAAATATCAAATAAATTAAATATGCCCATATTAAATATCATTTTCATCTATCATTTGATTGTATTTGAATTCGCCAAGGTTTGCTGAATGTTTTCTACTGGATTTAATTAACTTTGATTGTCATTTTTTTAAAAAAATACAGAGAGAGAGAGAGAAAAAAAAAAGCATGCATTTGATCGAAAGAATCTGGAATTGTTCAGAAATGTGATTCAGTGAAAACTGAAAAATGTTAGTGCTTCCAACAAAGCTATCAGTTTGAGTTTTGTGACTTATGCCAGCTCTTTAACTATAACACTTGAACTGCTATGCTGAGTGAAGATTCTTTTCAGCAAAAATATACCCAAGGGCTGAAAGGGGAGGGGGCATTTACAAGACTTAATAAACATGATCCTAAGTAACAAGAGCTTTTCTATCACTTGACTGACCGAGTAAGGTGGATGAAAAAGAAAGAAAATAATAAAAAAGACAAGCAATCCATTCCACCTCCCACCAGGTAAAAAGAAAATTTTTGGTCTGTTGCTCTCAACCCATCGGCTGAACAGGGAGATGAAATGAAAAGCGGAGTGAATGCATAAATCCCTTCGCTCATATTCCCTCGGACTCACACACACTATCACACTCGATCTCACTACATGCATGCATTCGCTCACACACACTTCCAGTCTTACCAGCAGGAACTACATACCACACATTTCAAAAGTACACACCCTTCAAGACTCACACGACGAGAGAGAGAGAGAGAGAGAGAGAGAGAGAGAGAGAGAGAGAGAGAGAGAGAGAGAGAGAGAGAGAGAGAGAGAGAGAGAATGTATGAAGCACAAATATGTACAATGAACATTCCTATTACACTCTTGTGTTAGAGGCTGTGTCACTGTGCCAGGCTGGGCTGAACTTCAGCGGGGCTGCTGTTGGTGTTGGTAGGAGTGGTGACCGTGTTTGCACCCTCCTGTGCGTTTCCTGCTGCGAGACCACGATAGGGCACCTCAATGATGCGGGGCTTGTCGATGATGCGTGCACAGCGGCTACCCTTCTCCACGATTCCAATTATCCAGGCCTGCTGTCCATCGCCCACAGAGCTCGTCCGGCTCGCTTTCATCTCGGCACAGAAACGTGCTGCCTGCTCCCGCGGAAGACAGATCAGCAAACCACCTGAGAGACACACAAATGACTTGAAGCCTATAGACTACTTTTTGATTCACTGTATTTTTCGTTTCAGCACAACCTTTTCCTGTGTCTAACCCTGACCTGAAGTCTCGGAGGAGGTGCCGTGCAGAAGGCCGAAGAGGTTCCCCCCGGCTTTGCTGACAGCAGCCATCTTAGCAAGGATTGGCAGGTTGTGGATAACAAAGGCCACTTCGTTGCACTGCTGCTTGGCCAGGTTCCGTGCATGCCCAATGATCCCGAAGCCGGTGATGTCCGTGGCAGCATGTGCATTGAACTTGTGCATCAGAGCAGCAGCTAAATTGAAATATTATCAGTGAAAATGAACCCAGTGCACTGCTTTTAGCTGAGTGACTTAGAATCCATCAACTGTAATTAGGAAAGATAATTAAAAACCTCTCTCAAGCAGTCCTGGAATATGCCTGAATTGCACATCTTTGTGCCAACACATTTAATTCAGCTCAATCTTTTAATTAACCATCGAGCGTGTGAGAAACATTAAATGAACTGAATTCCACTGCACTGCAGGGAATCATGAAAAAAATGATTAAACAAGGATGGAGTGTCACGTATGTAAAGTTTAAACTTTTCCAAACGAGTCGAGCTGATTTAAAGTAACTAACATTAACAGTAACATTTGTGAAAAAAAGGTGTTGCGCTGCCAAGACATGATGGGAGGCATTATTCAAAACGGTGTGGTATGAACATTAAATTCTCCCATCAAATGCAGTACAAGCAGTCGGCTTGGCTGTAGCGAAATGTTGTACAAATACGTCATTGTGAGAATCGTTTACATGAAATCATTCTCAGCCATATTACCAGTGCGGTTAAGGGTAGCCATGTTGAGCATGGCCTCTTGATATGCATGCTCCACCTCCTCCTTTGAGATCACCAACTTGATCTTGTTCCATTTTTCAGGCTGAAAATGGAAGACAGAAAATTAGGAAATAACTAGAGGCTGTGAAAACAACCACAAATGCTTCCACAGACCATGGCAATGGCATACAGGTGGGGGGAAAAAGCTCATACTATATTCAGCCACTGATGAGCGTTGACGGCTACTTGGGTTCCAAGAGGTTTTGTCAGAACGAGAACGTCACCTGGTACTGCACCATCTGGCCTGTGTATAATGCATAGAGGAAAAGAGACACCATTGTTACATGGTTATTTCAAATACCAAATCAATCGCTTGTGTTTCATTCAGGGGATTCATACACCGATCAGCTATGACATGAAAACCACTGGCAGGTGACGTGAATAACATTGATTATCTTGTTACAGTGGCACCTGGCAAGGGGTGGGGTATATTAAGCAGGAAGGGAGTCAGCTAGTTCTCATAGTTGATGTGTTGGAAACCAAAGTGTGTGTGTGTGTGTGTGTGTGTGTGTGTGTGTGTGTGTGTGTGTGTGTGTGTGTGTGTGTGTATATATATATATATATATATATATATATATATATATATATATATATATATATATATATATATATATATATAAAAAATAATCAGCTATATTCCAATTAAAACACTCACATAATGAAGTCAGTAGGCTGGCACACTACTGTGGCCACACCCCCTATGATGATCCAAGGGTTCACAACTGTCTGTCCGCCTGTCACGGAAGTCCCGCCCTCTTCAGCTGCATCACGGAAACCCTTCATCAATAAGGGCATCACCTGCTCTCTCTCCTGTGACAAAACGACCACAAAAATAGATTTCACGTGGTACTTTGCTCAGCCTTGCTTACGATGTCACTGATATATGATGCATTAAAAAAATTTTTTAAAAAATTATAATGCTTTATTGTCATAAAATAATTCAAATAAATTAAAACAATTTTCAAATTAAATATATATTTTGGGGATACAATTTTATGGTGCCTCATAATTAAGAAACACTGAACCAAATGTAAAAAATGTAAAACTTTTAACATTTTCAAGTATATTTTAACACTAAAAATATCTATAAGCTATAAAATATCCAATGGCTTCATTTACCTTTAACCTATATAACATTTTAAATTTAAAAAGCATAAAAATGAGAAGTTTGCTCCTCAGCTTCCTTAACAGTACCATTGCATTGCATTACACTGCACTGTGATAGAATTACAGAAGAATGTCAAATGGATTCAAAGTTTAGACAAATAACTTCTAGAAGTGAACAAAAATTCATTGAACCCTCAAAAAACTGTCAGGACCATGCATGCAGTTTGTGATCGATTTATCGGTCACTCATCTAGTAATACTCATGACCACGGTGACATAATTTTGACAGTCGATTAGTGCTTCTTGAATCATACTCGTAGGCAAGACTTTGCGCTCGTAACTCAGCAGTGCTAAAGTTATATTGTGATTGCAGATTTTGGAATCAAACCCGCACAAAAACAGGATTAGACTCAGTTTTTTCTTTTAAAGAGGTTTTTTTTTTTCTTTTTTTGGAGTTATGCCCATATGGTTTTTATTTACATATGTGTTTTTATTCCATATGAAAGTTAGTTACATTCATCCAGGTGTGCAATCTATTGAGATTGTGCAAGACGGCACTGCTGTTTGTCAGTTTATATAAATTTCCCTTAAACTACAATTATATTAGTCAATTAATTTAATTTAGTTTAACTTAAATAAAAAGTAACAAATACACTAGTTCAACCTATTAAAATGAGACATTATTTACCTATTATTGTTATTAATATTTTTATTATTATTCAGTATTATTTTTCCCAATTTGAATAGCTGAAAAAATAGTGTTTTGAAGGCAATTACATGCAAACAGCAGGATGTGTCATAAGTACAAGTAAAAGCCTCCAGAGTCATGTGATGTAACTGAATCAGTCACGTATTCATGAAACACAGCTGTTACACCACAGGCCCTTCCAACAAATGGTTATGTTGCCTGGATTTAGCACAGTACTACTGACTGTTAACTATGAGCACCTAACACAGAACATAGTGGGGGATTTCTTTTTGCATTCGCAAATAACCACCGTGCAGAAGCATTATGCAAAGCATCATGGTTTCCACCACCAACAAGATCTTATATTACTCTGATTATTGTCTATGGATAACAATCTCATCTGTGCCTTCGCCTGGAAAATAATCCGGATGTATGGATGTATCAGGTGGTGTGTGTTGGTTGGACGGAGGGCTCACCTTCTCGCTCATCCGCTGACTGACACTCAATAGCATCAGCATGTTGTCACAATCAGTAATTCCCATGGCGTACAGATCGCTCAACACATTTGCACAAGCTATACGACCCTGTAAAAGAATCGTAAAGCATTATTAGCACTGACTACTATATTCAGTGCAGAAAACGGCACGATGCAAGTGTCAACATCAAATCTTTTCAGCGAAAGGCCCAAAAACAGGAATTTCCACCTGTTTCGGTGGTGCCCGTGTTCAGTATTGAAATTATTTGTGATGTCACACTCCACAGTAGTGATCAATGGCTCATATGAAAGCAGACACACAGCGCTTAAAGAATTTGCAGTTTTTTTTCATAAATATTTTCCCCCCCAACCTACTAGGTTTAAATGTTATAATTGTATTGTGGCAGTTGTATGTTTTACTTCCAAAAAAAGCTGTAATGGCGATAAAATAATTAATTTGTTTAAACTGATTTGTTTGAAAACGTCAGAACACCAGTGTACTGAGAGAAAGGGTTAAATAAGTAACCAATGTTAATAGATGATGGAAGAGAACGTGCATAGTCGAACAAACACGGCAAAAGCAGCAGATTTCACTTACCATCATATAAGGATCTTCAACTAACGGATAGAAGAAATCTGTAGTCTGGATCAGGGACAAACCTCCATGCCTCAAGGGAATGACACAAGAATCCATCCCAATGCCTACAATGTAAACATGACCGAACATGAAACAACACGTTTGCATCATAGATATGCTACACCCTGGTTACTCATTAACGTCTTCTGAAATGTCGTGACTTCCTGATAATGATAGTCATAAGCTTTTTCCTACAAGCTGCAAGAAGTAACAACAAGTGGATTTGCTTAGATAAAGCAAGCTGCTGTCCAGCTGAGTGTTAGATTTATTTCTTCGACCGGGCATGGTTCAGGTATGCTGGATCGTACTAGTCAGCACAAACAAGAACAAAATATTCATATATTCATGCACAAAACTAACATAAATGATGGCCTTGCTTTTGTAGATAGATATAATTGCATTTAGAAAGAATACAGATCCAGTTTAAATCTTGTTATTTTCTGACATTAAACACCCCCCCCCAACTGGACTACAAGTAATCCCAAAAACCTACATGTGAGACTTAAAGTTAGTCCATGCACAAGACATGTCAATTTTTTGTATTTCATTAAGCTGAGAGGCTTCACTAAACACATTATCTGACTATATTCCACAATCACATGGCAGTTTAACTACAGGACATGAGCTTTCTCATGTCCATTAAGAATACAAAACAAAACAAATAACACAAAAAAGGGACAATAAACAAATACATACATAATATTTAAAAGGGGAAAAAAACAGGAATAACTTTGCATTTAAAAGTTGCTATTATGGAAGGGAGAGGTGATTTTCTGTATTTTCTTTTCATTGAAATCAACAACAACAAGACAACCTCTCAGAATTTGTAATGGTTTTAACGGGAAGTGTATTGGAAACTGTAGTGGTCACTGTGGGTCTCTACTGGTAATTTGTTGCCTTCTACTCGTGGCATGTTATGTCTATGGATACCATTAAGAACCAATAATGGTAATAGTTTCAATGGTTAGCTGATGGTTTGTAGTGGAAACCATTAGAATTTCTGTGATGGTTTCAATTGGGGTTTTTTTTTCCAGCAGGGGAAAAAATTAACAAATGAATTCCAGGTTTCGCCTCTGGATGTTTTGTTGTTGTTGTTGTTGTTGTTTAAGTAGTTTGGTAAAAAGTAAATAAAGACTATGATATTCAAGAACTTATCTCCGGTCATAATTACCTGGAGGAATAATAAAGCAGCCTCTGCTACAATACAACACTGATAGCAGGATAACTAGATTTATATTTTTATTCTAGTAAGTAAACTGGCAGTCTAGTACAATAAACGGATAAATGGTTATTTAGAGGACCTACATTACAACTGAGTCCCTTGCTACAGTACAGTTAGCTAGGTAGTTCCTCACACTGTCCGTGCAGCGGGGTGTTGTGTGGCCTGACTCACCTAACCGGGGACCATGTGAGACCGGAGCTAGCTGACCGAACTCCGAGGCCTCGTCCCCGGCTCCTGTCCCCATTCCGTCCTGTTCCGGCTGAACCTCGGGCTCCAGTCCCTGCAGGAGTTTGAGCAGTGTCTCCTGCGGGACTTTGCACCCTCATCCTTTCATATCGGAAAAGGCCGTGAGCCGAAAATTGCGGTCCAGGCCACGAGTTTCTGGAGCCTGGTAGCCGGCCGGGTAAAAGGCCGAGTGTCCTGCCGAAACAGACGACGGTGACGAACCGGACATGGCTAGCTCTCGCCTGTTAGTCGCCTCTCATTCACACGGCAAAATAACGAAACGGCGTGGACTAACAAATGTCGTTTCCTACAAGGAAGTGAATATGGATGATGTAAAAACGGTTGCAGCATATTGGCTGTTGTGTATAAGCTTGTATTCCAAATGGCCTTTTATATGGAACTTAGTTTACTACAAAGGGCGTACAAACCATTATTTAAAACCCTATGTAGAGTACTTATCTAGGGAGTAAGTAGCCATTTGGGATTGAATCAGAAACCATTTTGGGTCGATACCATTTCAAGCCTGAGACAGGTAGTTAACATGCGATTGCGGTTTTTTAAATTAGCAAACAATGTATTCAGCACAAGTGGTTTTTTCCTTGTTAGCGAAACTCGTCGGAAAAACCCACTTGACAAAATAACATCAGACAAAACAGAACATAATTGGTACATGTTTGAACATGTTTGATATTGCCCCACCCTCTCATCTTTTTTCAAAATGGTATGGTCCATCTATTTCGGACGCCATACCACTTGCCAGTTGGACCGAGGGAGAAGAAAATAAACCCAGCAAAAAAAGAAAAGAAAAAAAGAAGAAGAAGAAACGTGCCTTTTCAGGAGACTGTATTTTAAATATAATTCTGTAAAAACCCTAATAACTTTACAGCTCTTTATTGGAAAGGGTTTAAACGATGTTTTCATGCTTATTCAATGAACCATAAACAATTATTGCACATGCACCTGTAGAACAGTCCTTAAGACAAGAATAGTTTACAATCGGTAGGCAATTAAGGTCACAGTTACAATAACTTAGGACACTAAAGAGACCTTTCTACTGACTCCAAAAAACACCAGAAGAAAGATGCCTAGGGTTCCTGCTCACCTCCGTGAACATGCCATAGACCTGCTGCAGGGAGGCATGAGGACTGCAGATGTGGCCAGACAAATAAACTGCAATGTAAGATGCCTAAGACAGTGCTACAGGGAGACAGGAAGGACAGATGGTCGTCCTTGCAGTGTCAAACCACCTGTAACAACACCTGCTCAGGAGCATACATCCGAATGTCACACCTGATGGACAGGTACAGGATGGCAGCAACAACTGCCCGAGTTACACCAGGAACTCCATCAGTGCTCGGACTGTCCTCAATAGGCATGTAGGCCTGTTGTAAGGCAGGTCCTTACCAGTCATCACTGGCAACAATGTCACCTATGGGCACAAACCCACCTTTGCTGGACCAGACAGGACTGGTGAAAAGTGCTCTTCATTGACAAGTTGTGGTTTTGTCTCACCAGGGGTGATGGTCAGACTCACGTTTATTACGGAAGGAACGCAAGTTACACCGAAGCCTGTACTCTGGAGCAGGATCGATTTGGAGGTGGAGGATCCGTCATGGTCTGGGGTGGTGTGTCACAACATCATCGCACTGAGCTTGTTGTCATTGCAGGTAATCTCAACGCTGTGTGTTACTGGGAAGATATCCTCCTCCCTCATGTGATACCCTTCCTGCAGGCTCATCCTGACATGACCCTCCAGCATGACAATGCCAGCAGCCATATGACTCGTACTGTAAGAGAGTAATATCAGTGTTATGCCATGGCCAGGGAAGAGCCCAGATCTCAATCCTATTGAGCACGTCTGGGACCTGTTGTATTGGAGGGCTAGGGTTATTCCTCCTAGGAATGTCCAGGAACTTGCAAATGCCTTGGTGGAAAAGTGGAGTAACATTTCACA
Organism: Ictalurus punctatus; assembly: GCF_001660625.3. NCBI lineage: Eukaryota > Metazoa > Chordata > Actinopteri > Siluriformes > Ictaluridae > Ictalurus > Ictalurus punctatus. The sequence goes on from NC_030430.2 coordinate 14,708,190, forward strand.
GCAAGAACTGACAAATCTGGTGCGGTCCATGAGGATGAGATGCAGTGTAGTACTTAAAGCAGCTGGAGGCCACCACATACTGACTGTTACTTTTAATATTGACCCCCCCCCCTTTGTTCAGGGACTCATTTTTCCATTTCTGTTCTTCTAATGTCTGTGAAACTTTTTCAGTTTATGTCTCGGTTGTTGAATCTGTATGTTAATACAAGTATTTACACATGTTAAAATATTTGCTGGAAATAAAAGCAGTTGAACATGAGTTTACATAAAGCTTTATTACTTTATAATCTAAAATATGCAGGACTGCTTTCAAGGTTGTGGTCATGTGCAGGAGAAAAAATAATTCTGACTGTTAAAAATGTTTCTTTTTATTCAATGAATTTCATTGACAAGCAGACATTCCAAAAGCCAGAATGTGTCCTCAGTACATTTAGTACACATCTAATAACACAGGTTATTACTCAGGCTTCTCCCAACTACATCATTAAAAAAAAAAAAATTCTCCTGGCTGGAACAAATTACTTATAAAACTTAAGACGTGAGCACTTGCTGGTACAAGAAATGCTTAAAACCTGGTTATAAAGTATGTTTACATTACTGAGTTGCTTTTTCACAATTTTTGCACTTGAGATATTTATGCCTGAATTGAACTTTTGGTGCTGTAAGCAAAATAGTACAGAACAATGCCGATGACAGCTGCTAAGATCTCGGAGGACACCCAAGGACCGTTCCATGCACCCTGAAATACACATGAAGCAGAGTTTGAATTGAAAGACATCTTTCAAATGTCAATACAACTACACTTGTGGTACTTTGTGTCTTCAAATGAGGTACATTACTCACCCTGTGCTCTACATTGACAGAAAACAGAGGCTTGATGGCTTCTACATCTTCATTATTTCTCTGGGCCTGAAATAATACAAAATGGTTGTCATAAGCACTATTTATGCAAATGGTGGCCTTGTACATTTTCTTAGCAATTCTTTCTAGCATAGCAAAACACTTTCATACGTCACATATTGAAAATAAAGATTCAAATCATTTTGCCACACCTTCCGCAGGGTGCTGTAAGCCTCCTCATCAAAGAACTTCACTTGATGAGTGCCTGAGCTGGCTTGGTTGTGGGGAACACTCCAGGAAACCTGCGAGAAAACAGTCAGGTGAACTGTATGTGCATCAGGCAACAGTCATGTTTAAATGGGTTTAATGTGAACATAAATATGGTATTATGTACCTGATATTTTCCAACATCCTGACCTCTGGTCACAGGAAACTGTTTGCCATTAACATCTGCGTAGAGGGCAACACTCTAGTAGCGAGAGAGAGAGAGAGAGAGAAAGCGAGACCATGAATGAAGTGTTTGCTTAGGCAATGTTGACTATATGGTGTCCCAAAAGTCTCCATATATAGGGGAAATTAAAAAATTTTAGCGAAACATCTTCCAAAATGTTTCATACTTAAGTCTATTTTATATATTGTATATTCTTTTTTTCAGATATCCTTTAAGCATGCCTTTGACAAAACAATGTATTGAAATCATTCTCACGACTGGATCGGGATTCTGTCGCAAGGTTGTGATGGACTAACAGGAAACAAGGCAAGCAAATCTCACAAGACATTGTTGCCAAACTTATTAACAAATTCAAAAGGACGAAGTGTCACAGACCAACCAAGAAGTCGACGTCCACGAACATCCACTGATGAAGGCACAACGGATGTGGTGCGGGTAAACATAATCCCCTAAATATGGAGACTTTTGATACACCATGTATAATATTTAACCTATGATTTTCTGGACAACACTTCATGTAAGCAGATTTAATGCACTTGGAAGTAAAAAGGTACAATAGGAGATTTTTAAAATTTATTTATTCCTTACTCATACAAATAATCTGGATATGAAGAACATGGTTCTTCATATACAAAAAAAAAACAAAACAAAAAACAGTGGGTTCAGCAAAAGTGTATTAAGTTGCTGAGAAAACACGATTGGAAAATGCTTGTTTATGTTTGGGATGCACCTCCTGTCAGTCATTTGACAGACACTCTACAGGCCACCATAGAACCTGAGGGGAAGAACTTCATGAACATAAGAGAAAATCATTCAAATGTCAGCTGGGATTCTCACAATGAAGCCTGGAAGTGCACTGTTTAAGGCAGTAGTCACCAACCTTCTTCCTTGAGCTCTACTTTCCTGCAGGTTTCATCTACAACCAAAATCTATCACCCAACTTCTACTGCCAATGATTAGATGGTCAGGTGGACACAATTATGGTTGGCACTAAAGCCTTCAGGAGGGGAGATCTCCAGGAAAAGGGTTGGTAACCACTGGTTTAAGGAAACCTAATATTATAAACAAATTGGAGAAATGTTTGTTTAGGGGTGCGTGGTGCAGTGGTGGCTTGACAGTTAAGGCTCTGGGTTACTGATCAGAAGGTCGGGGGTTCAGGCCCCAGCACCGCCAATCTGCCACTGTTGGGCCCTTTAGCAAGGCCCTTAACGCTCTCTGCTCCAGGGACGCCATATCAAGGCTGACCCTGCGCTCTGACTTAAATCTCCTGTGTATATGTGACCAACAAAGACTCATTATTAATACTGTAAACCAAATTCAGATGAATTGTTAACTCCTAGTCATGTGTACAGCTGTTTTCAACATGGTGAAGCTTTTTACCTGTGCTCCATTTCCACATGCCAGGCTCAGCTCAACAATGAAGACGGTCTCAGAGGAGATCACTGCATCAGCTGTTGTGTATGAAGAGGTGGAGATCACCGGCTCTGTGCAAGTGTCAGCTGGGAGGAGAGAGACACTGAATGATTTATCCAAGCCATGGAAGACCTCAGATTTAGTAAGCCTAGCATTTCCCTACTCTAATTATCTAGCCTGTTTGATCAAAAACTCACGAGACTGTAATCCAGATTACAACCATCCAGGACGTTTAGTGAACTGTACTATACACTACAGGTAATATATAATATAAACATCTTTATTAAACAGACTGTTAATTAAAACTTTAAACATAAAAACATTAAAACTTTAACAGTTATGGCCATGGCTTGTTTAAAAGTCAAACTAAACAGCGCACTAACCTCCCACACAAAAATTAACCAACATGAATAATACCCACCTGCACAAAGAGTCAGACAAAGAACCATAACAGCTGCAATTATTCGCCTCATTTTGCTTCTTAGTTGGTCGCGAGAACCCAAAGCGAGCAACTTCAGACAGGAAAGAGCAGCTAGAGGATCAGCCAATCAAATCCACACAGACACGTCATGTTTCTGTGAATGGAGTGGAGCGCGTTTAGAGAGCGCCCTCTTCCGGAACCTGCCGCTACTGCAGAGACACCGCTAATCACGCGAACACCGCCAGAGTTGCCAAGTCCGCTTATAACACACGACTTTCGGAGTATTTTTTCTGAAGTCGCTTGAAAAAAAAAAAAATCACGGGTCACAGGTTGCATTTTTAAAAAATATGCCTGTTAGGAAAATCTGACAGCGAGTTATTTATTTATTCATTTTGTCTTACATTTATGGTCGCTATTTGACATTGTCTGCTCACAGCCTCCCAATAATAACAGTGCTCCCTCCCACAGTTCTTACATGTTATAAACATAAATAAATAAATACATACATAAATAATCCAAGCATAACATTCTCATATATACTAATAGTAAACTAGTCATGGTTCTAATGCAATCTCCTTTACCACCTCTCCAATCATATTCTGCTGGCAGGTGATCAGAGATGAGTTCAAAGTGCTTGTCCTCACTATAAACTTTGCTGCCGTTTGATGATTTTATTTCTAAATAAAATAAATTCTGTATTTGTTTTTTAAACTGCGAGTGGTTTCAGTGTAATATGTTGCAGGCTCAACAGGCTATAAAAATATTGGGCTTGTTTTTGAAGCTGCAGTTGATTATTTGTCTCGCGAGAGCTGGCAACACGGAACACCGCTATCAGGGAAGTGAAACTTCCCTTCCACAATATGTTTTGGCCTGCCATAATATGAGGGACAGTGAGTGATCTGTCTCGCCCTTGTGTCTCCTTGTAGTTGTTATGATTGTCTTCTTTAGTATATATATATATATATATATATATATATATATATATATATATATATATATATATATATATAGAGAGAGAGAGAGAGAGAGAGAGAGAGAGAGAGAGAGTCTTACATTTATTAGTAAATTCACTTATTATTCAGTAATTTTACTCATCTTTTATCCAATGATCCTCTATAGTTTTTTGTCCTTAATTTATGTACATTTATATTATTTTTGCTTGTTTGTTTATTTTAATCTATTAGTATCTTATTTTATTTCTCCTGTTTTTGCACTATGCATCCTTTGTACTTGCTTTAGCAATACAAATGTACAATTATTTGTCATGCCAGTAAAGCACATGAAAACTGAAAACAGAGAGCGAGTGAGAGAGAGACTACTCAGAATAGACAGAGGAGCGTCTCAGGCTGTAAGGATCTGAAGGACAAGTGACACACACACCTGATTGACCTTTGCATTGATTGATTATTTATATATTTATTTATTTATTGCACTATTTTAATTTTTCCCCTATTTATTAAAAAACAAACAAACAAAAAAAACCCCAACAACTTCATTTTCATTTCAATACTTTGGCAATATCGTTCACAGCTGTAACAGTCATGCCAGTACAGCACACTGATCTGAATTGAAGACAAAGTGATAGACCTAGAAAGGCACACACATACAAGGAGAAAGAGACAGAGACACATTCTTCAGATGTTTGTATTTTCCCTTTAAGGAGCCTTAATTAGTTTTTTTTTTTTTCATTGTAACTGCCCTTGTTAGCTAGTTATTTAGCTGATATTTTTTGGGATCTTCTTATCACCCACCCCCCCCTTTTTTTTTTTCTAAGTATGGGCATAATGCAACCGATGTTCACAGATGGACACCACTGGCCACAGCAGTGACTACTGAGTAAGTTGTATTTATATTACCATCGACAATGATGTTCCTCTAACATGATGAAAGGGTAAATGTCAGCAATAAGACTGAAACTCTGGTATCAAAAGTATTTCCAAAGCTCCCACTTGTCGTTACGACTTCAAGGGAGGCTTGCGTGCAGTTTTTAGGTCAGGGACCTATTTTATTTACAATAAATCAGATTAAATCTGCAGCAAATTTGTTCAGCTGCATTAAAAGTAATATTCCTGCAGAAAGCAATTTCAACTTCTGTTTTTAATCTTTAAATCTCTCCATAATAGTCTGTACAAAGTATTTAATACATTCAAGCAAGATTATAGACAATATTAACACACGAAGATATGAATCCATACATTCAGAACCCATACATTCAGAGAGACAAATAGCACATTTATAAAAGGACTGTTGTCACTGATAGACTTGTGCCGTACATCAAAAACGCGTGCAGTACATTACACTACACTGTCACAGAGAGGCAGTACACATCTTTTCTAAAGGATAACTAATATACTATGTCAAATAGTACACTGCGGACAGTTCTGGCGCCAGGAAATAAAATGTCTGTTGCAACTGCCTGGTTTCTTCTTTCTTGGTCAGTTGCCAAGGCCTGTTCTTTTACAAAATTTTCTGTTCATTGATTCATCTGTGCTTAGATTGTTTATGCTGAAGTTGCTGTGATAGGATTCCATCTCTGTAGATCATGCTCATTATTTTTCCGTCTGCGGCTCTCCTCTTCTCACTGGATACAGTCCATGACGTGAATCTGCAGGGTGTCCATGTCCGGAGCATTGTACTGACACTTAGGGCATTGGTATTCAGGCTGCATCTCGGGGGCATTGCGATTCGGCTGTGGTATCCCAGGGCCTGGCAATATTGCTACCACAGAAGAAGAAGAAAAAAATAGGCCAGTTTGCAACTGTAACTGTATGTTACTATGGGAATAGTTGTTTATAGGCAGCACATTCATTTAAAACGGTGATTAAACTGACTGGAACTACTGATGTATTATATGCTTTTAAGGTACACCTTTCAGCCAATCAGAATCGAGTATTCAGACAGACCATGGTATTAATAGCTCTATATATACACATCATATATAAATATACATACACACACATTTGGAAATCTAAAATGTTGCTGTACTGACTCGATAATGTAGAAGTCATCAAATAAAAATCTACAACAAAGTTTGTACTAAACAAAATAGGCTGCCTAAGACTACCCTAGGTAGCAACTGATACTATAGTCACTTTTAGGCATGTTGTTACTTGTCTAGTGTCTTTTAGTTAAAATGAGAAACAGTTTATATATATATATATATATATATATATATATATATATATATATATATATATATATATATATATATATATATATATATATATATATGTGTGTGTGTGTGTGTGTGTGTGTGTGTGTGTGTGTGTGTGTGTGTGTGTGTGTGTGTGTGTATGTGTGTATGTATGTATATATCAATAACTCCAAGTGAGACGAGGGGCTTGTCGCTTGCATAGGGTTAGAGGGAGATGGCAGATGAGATATTAAAATGCATACCAGGTGCTGGTCTGTAGCTGTCCATGTGTCTTTGCTGCATCTTCTCCTGCTTGAGGAGATTGAGTTCAGTCAGTGTTTGGTTCAGTTTTTCCTGCAGCTCCTCCTTCTTTTGGTTGAGCTCCTCCCGTGCTCGTCTCTCTGCAAGGAAGTCTGACTTGAAGATCTCCGCCTGAGAAAGAGGACATGTGTATGAAGAGCTTGAAGTATTTTGGATGTATTGCTGTCTCACAAACATCCCATGAATCAGCTGTTATTGAAGGGTGTATATTACTCAATGGAGCTAATTAAAAGTGGGGAAAAAAGGGAGTTACATCCATTATGTTATGGGTCAAAATGACTTCCACAGTTTAAATACACACAAAAACAGCAAATAACAGCTTAAAACAGTAAACCTTTATCATGGCTTGTCTGGGACAAGCATAAGTCCATGACCCTAAATGAGGTCAAAACATTTCAAAGAGAAAATGAAAGTAACCAGCATTTCAGACATCTCAAATGTGGTAAAGGGTCAAATAGACCCATAACATAATAGGAGGGTTAATTAAAAAACAAAATGCAATTTTTATGATCCCGGTTATTTATTTTTTTCTTATTAACATTTTGCAGATACTACATATAAACTTATGACCTCAACTATGATTGATATGTCTATACTTGGTTGTTTCCAGGATCCTGTTATTAGCTGGGAGTTTCAGGCAGAAGATGAATATCACTACATATCAGCTACATAGAGTTGAGCTTGAATATGATGATTACAACACCAGTTTACAATATGACTATTGTCTATTAGTTCACAGACAGCCAGGACCGTCAGATTGCCAAGGCAGAGGAACATTCTCCCCACTCTCACCATTGCCCTCATCAGTGAGATTTGAACTTCTCCCCAAGACAGCACAAAAGCACAGGAGCCCAAGTCTTACGCCCTACCAGCTAGCCTTTGACTCAAATACGAACATTTTGCATATTATTTCTTACAAGTTATACTAAAGTGTCTAGCAAACAGTTCTAAAGATAGTTAAAGATAGTCTACACAGTACTTCACACTACGCATCAAAACCTAAAGTCCCAATACATGCATGTACCTAATAACCCACATAACATTTTTTTAAAACTGTGTCACTATTAGCACCTGTTTTAGGACATACCTTCTCTTTGTGGTCTGGCTTAGCTTTGCACTTTGTGACATTTCTGTATCACTGAGACATAAGCGCACACTATTTGTGCCTGCAAACATTTTTCATGACTGTAGAACTGCTAAAGCCTTAATCAGTGTAACTTTCCATCAAACTAGCCGGTAGCAGTGCAGCAGGAGACAAGCAAGGGCAAACCACAATCTTACTATTTTTACCGTTTGCACCACACCCCTAGAAAGACATACAAGTACACCGTGCAGCTTTGCCTCCCAGCTTGGGTAAAAACAGCACTGCAAAAAGAGTCCACTTTATTATTCAGACTCCGCCACTGCTGTTGAGTGTGTTTATGTTGCTGGGGAGCAGATGAACATTTGTTAGTTTTTTTAATGCAATGCCAGCTTCTATGGCTATTTTCATGGCGAGAAATGTCTAAGGAATTCTATGTAAGTTTTTTAAAATCCAATTTTCCTAAAAACTCTAAAACTGCAATAGGTTTTGACTTTGTTAAAAATTTCTTTCAGAGTGTTGACTGAATAAAAAAGGTTTCTCACGGGGTTAAGACCAGAACAGTCCAATAAAACATGTTTCAAGGATAATGGATTCTGGCAGAAGGTACATGTTGGTGAGTCTTCTCCATATATTAAAAACTTGTGTGTCACCCTGGAATGAACTCGACAGCGGGTGTAGACGATCTGGTCCCAGCGATTTGAAAACAGAGAAACGTTTCTTTCGCCAACAATAGGGCTGATTTCATGGAGTTCGTTCATGGTGCATTGGTCCCACTCAGTTTGTCATTTTTATTAATATACAAGTTTATTATGGGTTTTATGTCAGTGGGAGGTATTGGACACTTTCATGAAATCCGCTGATAATACTTCTTTTGAAGCAGTGTCTGCTTCTTCATTTCCCAGGATTCCACAGTGTCTTGGTACCCAGCAGATGTAGATATTAAAATTTTGGGCCTCCAGATCCAGCAATATACAAAGACTCTTTACAAGCGTTGGGTGGTCTTTTTTGAGGGATGATTTTGAATCTGTATTTTCAGAAAGTTTTCCTGTTGCATAGTCTTTATGAAGTCCAGTGCTAAGACGATCTGCTCATGAATGCAGATCATACATGGTCTTCAGATTTTGATCCATCTGTGTGTGTGTGTGTGTGTGTTATATATATATATATATATATATATATATATATATATATATATATATATATATATATATATATATATGTGTGTGTGTGACGGATATATTTCTCTAATGTAGAGGAGTTGTTGTTGGAAGTCATTTGGGTGGGTTTCAGATTTCTTGTTAGGTCTAAAATTATTTTTGTTTTTGTTTTTTAAGTTCCAGGGCAGATTATACAGAAGTGTATCTGTTCCAGCATAGAGCAGATGGGAAAAGAAGCTTTAGCAGCATGCTTAAATTGTAGTTGCTAGCTCAAAAGTTCCTGAATCTACCTCTGGTAAATGCTTATTAAATGTCTCTCATAAGTTGTGAGAGACTTTAAAAATATTTAAATGAGCACATGAGGCTTTCTCTCCCACAAATCAAGGTAGAGGAAAGCAGATGACATGAAAAAACAAAAACATTACAGTTACCAATGAGGAATGCATGTGTATTTGTGTAAGATACACACCTGTGCTGTGAGCACTTCATTGGTCTCCTGTAAGGTCCTCTGCTGCTCCACTTCTTCTTTGAGTTTGTCGATGTGAGCTTGTTTCAAGGCCAGAGCTTTCTCAGCTTCCTCTAGTCTATGAGTAAGCGTCTCTGTTTCTCCACTCTAATACAGAAAGAAACACGTATACATATACAGAGAGAAGAACATTTTTAAACACTTCCTTCTCCTGCCTGGCACTCAGACCATCTGAGCTAACCAGTTTCCTTACATTTAACCATGCCAACCACAACTAGTTTAAAAAGGATTCAAATTAATGGCCAACTTATTTCACACACCCTGTGATTGGCTAACTTTTCATTTTTCAGTTTGGAGTCATAATCCTGGAAGAGACAGGTGTAAGCGTGCTGGAGTTGAGCTAGCTTCCTCCTAGAAGGGAATAAACAAAAAGATGGAATTAAGATTAAACTAGTCAATATTCATCAAGGTGGATATGAACAGATGCTATTCCTAGTGGAAGGACAGCATGCAAAATGCTTGAAATAATGCACTGATTCAACACTGAGTCAGTACTGGACCAGTATTGGGATGATCGGATTTGACAGATTTGCCAAAAAAGGGACCAAATTCCTTTTTATTTAATTGGCTGACAATATGAAATCTATTACCAGATTTTGAAAGCACATCCAGCAATTTTGTTACTCACAGTTAGACATGTCACAATAATTACATCAATTTATTGTACGATATATGGACAAGACCTCAATCATTTTTGTTGACCTCGACATTCATTCTTACACAAGCATGAATGTCAACAACGTTTTAGCCATTTATGCTGCTTCTGTCCTCTCGTCTACTCTAGGGCTTTGAATATTCGGGGTATTTACGATAAAAATGAACATTAAGATGTACACAATTTAAGATGTGTAATAAAAGAATATACTGTTTAGTGCTTTTTTAATTAAAGCATATACTGTTGAAAAAATGACGCAAGATATTAACAATGCACTAACAAAAAAAAAAATCTACAAAGGATAGTTCTAATGTTTCAAAAAATCCAATAAGTCGATAACATCGGGGGTTGAGCCGAAGCTGAGCAGTGAATGAACAGCGGTAAACTGAAGTGGGTTATAATTAACTCACCCAAACACATCCTGTACACGTATGAGATTAATCAGACATATACACAACATAAACATCATATTACAATTCTGTACAAAATGGCCCGAATGCACAAGGGAACTTGAACTTATTGACACTCCAATGTCTGAATATTCTTAAGAATTAAAATGTTTGTATCATCATTATATCAGTGGTATAAAATGGTCTTAAAATGACAATAAATATTGTTTATCGCAATTATTTCTGGGACAATATATCATCCAACAAAGTAGTTATCGTGACAGGCCTACTCACCGTAACACTTTTTAAACAGCTACTACATTTATTACAGTGAAAAATTATGCATTGGATAATACTTTGATTCACTGAGTTCAGTGTAACAAACAAAATGATTTAAAAACTGTATGCAGTTTTCTGTACATCAAGATGAAACTCAATATTCTTGAAATAGACTTCACACATTTACAACTGACCTAGTTTTTGGTTGTTTTATTTTTACAAACTTGCATCAAGATTTTTGCGTGGTCATTCTATACCGTTCCACCATAACATCAACTGCAGAAAAAATTCATTTACTTAGCACAGCACTCCATCAAATCTCTGTAGCCCCACCCTCTTATTTGTCACCATGCACCTCTAGCTACTCACAGTCGAGCAGCAGCTCGGGCCTCACCTCTCCTCCACAATGACAGCCCGTTCTTTCTTCAGTGCCGCCTCCAGGTTCTGTGTCTGCAAAAGGAACTTGTCCACGGTCACACAATGCTGCTTCTTTTGCTCCTCCATGTCACGCTCCAGGGTCTGCAGGCTATCTGTCTTACAGCACAGCCTAAAGTGATACACATCAGCTCAATCAAACATGCGCGTGCGTGTTTAAACCATTGTTTTGGCGATTATCCATGACACACACACACACACACAACACTCAAACATGCATGTGTGCATACAACATGCTCACTCACCTTTCTTCTAAACGTCTTTTATCATCTTCACACTTGTCTAGGGATGTCTGGCGCTCTTTCAGCTCACCAAGTAGAGAAGTGACCTGAGCCCTTAGAGCCTCACTGTCCTTGGTCAGCTGTAAAACAAACAAAATCGAGTTGCTGGTTTTATTTAATTATTTATTTTTATTTAAGGCCAAACAGCCACCATTACACAAACGCCCAAGAGACGTAAAAGCAAAAGGCGTGTTTGTGTGCGCATACCTGAATACAATCCTTCTCCTTCTGTTTGAGTAGAGGCTCAATTCTATCCCTTTGCATTGTGTTCTGTTCTAGTACATTCAGTTTCTCCTGAAGCTCTCTATACCTACACCAAAGGACAAATACAAAGCATATACATCCAAATCAACACCCATCTTTAAGAGTACCTCATTTAATTATGTTCCTCGTCTTAAACAGCAAAAATAAAACATGCTCTAATTGGACCAGTGGCGACTCAACAAAGGGAAGGAGGTACTGTACATGCACACATACAGTGAAGCACAGCTCTCCTCACCTGCCTTGAGTAGCCTGAAGCTGTTCTGTTAGTTTAGCCAAGTGAAAGCTAAGCGGACACATGGAGTAGAAGGTTAAGATGAACTTGATTAAGGACAGTCACTAAGAAAAAGTTTGTGTTATTTACAGCAATCAATAGAAAAGTGGAGTTTGTCATTCTCAAAACTATCACAGAACCCACACACGTAGTGTAGAACTGTGTCGAGTCCTTATTGGCCATGGCAAAAATAAATCAAAAGGGTGACGAGAATGTTGAACTGTACCTTTCTGGAGAGACGGTATAAGGATTTTTATGCAATGTCTCCTCTGTCACAGCATCAGTCTGTTTTTTTTAAAAAAAAAAAAAAAGAAAAGAAAAAAAACCCAGACAGAGTTTTAAGCACATTTTTAAGTTTGAAGGTGTTTTAATATATCTATATTCCAAGTACTACTTTAACAGGAACACCTGTACACTTCATGCACCTAACCAATCAGTTAATCATGTGGCAGCAGCACAATGCACAAAATGCAGATACATTATACTGCCAAAAGTATGTGGAATCCATCACATCTGTATGTGTTTGTTGAACATCCCATTCCAGATTTAGTGTCTTTTTGCTCTTATAATAATCTCCACTCTTCTAGGAATGTTTTCCACTTAGATTTTGGAGTGTGGCAGTGGGGATTTGCCCAATCAACCACAAGAGCATTAGTGAGGCACTGACATTGGGCAAGGAGACCTGGGAAACAGTCGGCATTCCAGTTAAATCCCAAAGGTGTTAAGTGGGGTTGAGGTCACTTGGGTTCTTCCATTCCAACCTTGGCACACCATGTCTACATGGACTTTTGCTTGATGTACTGGGGTACTGTCATGCTGCAAAATGTTTGGGCTGGGTTTTTTTTGTTGTTGTCACCTGAGGCTTGTTATTTAGAAGTTAGAATGCATTTTCTTTTACCCAAGACTGTATGTGTGTGACACAGGTCCACGATTTCAGTAAGAGACAAGTAACAGGGGAATTGAGATTTTCTCAATTTTATGCAAATTAGCTATGCGCAACAAATCCAAACAATTAGCTTAAATGATTTCTCGCACCAATCATATGGCGTGAGTGATACAACCTTTTCTCATCCCTCCTCTCCCAACTTTAGTTACTACCTGCAATTAGCTCCTATGTACTAAACTTGAAAAAAGGAATAAAAACTGTGTTTTTTAATCCTGTCATACAGAAACTTCCTTTAAATATATCTTGTATGTAAATCGTGTGCTGGACTCTTTCTCATCAAAGCTGGAAGGATGGTACACGTCCACGAGCACCAACAGCAGTGCTCATGCCATGCCCACAAAAGAGACAAACTAGTAATCACGAGTGACTTGTACACTAATAGTTTCTGTTAGCCCATCCAAGAAACTTATTTATTTATTTTTTTTATCTCGGAGCCCAGGGTAGTGGTGTTAGTTGACAGAATATGTAAATAACTAACTGGAAAAAAAAAAAAAAAAAAAGTGAAACTGGTGCTTGAGGGTCTCGTGAAAATTACATGGCTCAGGCAGAATTTGAGTTTGACATCCCTGTGCTACATCATACAAAGGCATCCTATACAATTGTGCTCTTAAAACTTTATGGCAACAAGGAAGGCCCACATCTGGGTGTGATGGTCAGGTATCCACAAACGTTTGGCCATATAGTGTACAGGTGTGATTGTGTCAGATGGGTTGGTTTGAGTATTTCAAAAACTGATGACCTGGGATTTTCACACATAACAGTCTCTTATAAATATCTCTGAAAATATGTTTTCAATTTTTTTTTTGATGACACTCAGCTACTAAACATCAAGATACATGTATACTTAATAAAACAAAACCTTCAAGTTTCACAATGTGATTTTTGCAATATTGCTCATACCCAGAAATTTACTTCTGTCAATACACTTACATCAAACAAAAAACATAAGTATATCAGTGGATCAGGTCACATGGTTTATCTGTGGTATTTACTAAATGAAAGCACCTGAGTAAGCTGTGTCAGTTTGAAGCGTAGCTGGTCCACAGTATTCAGAAGGCCTTCATTTTCTTTTTTACTCTCCATTTTCTCCTTCTCCAGTTCCTCATTTCTCCTCTTCAGCACTCTCATTCTTTCCTCGAGCTTCTCTTTATGACTCTTCAGTATCTTTAGGATTTCGTTAGAACCTTCATTAGGCTACAGAACACAGTTGTATGGATTTAGCAAACCAGCAACACATATTGCATACTCATAAGCAAGAAAGTGTACTGAAACAAAGAACAAGTCCTCCCCACCCCACCCCTATTACAACTATTAGAAACATCCATGTTTATCTTAGTACACACATGCACAGTGCAGAATCATTTATCAAGCTTGAGACCAGTCAAATTTAAGCTGTTATTATGGAAATCAGAGTGCCTCCAGATACTATTAATAATCAAGTTACCTGTAACTGGTAACCTTCTCAGGTGATTGCATTATTAATATATGATTAATAAAACTGTGGGAAATGAGAAGTCTCAGCTAAATCAAGATTTTCAAAATCATCTGAAATCTGGAGCAGTGCAGAATATCACCTTTTATAATGGCATACAAAAAGAGCAAAATGGAGCAGATTAAAGAGATAAAAAAATAATAATAAATAAAATAAAATAAAAAAAAACACAACAACGAAAACAAAATATAACCAAATGTGAAGATATTTTTCTGGACTCATAGATGCAAACACCCAGCTTAAAGAAGCTGGGAGGGTGGTGACAGGCTTACCTGACAGGCCCCTCCCTCTCGCCCATTGGGCAAGCTTTGACCAAAACTGGGAATAGAACTACTGATTGAACTATTCTCACTAGATCCCTAAACAAGCACACACACACAAATAGACATTATAAATCAGACACTTTGTGGTGTAGTGTTCTCTACCAAACTTCGAGGCATTGCCTGTCTGTCAGTGTCTTGTTCTGCATCAACCTTCCGCTCAATCACGGCTAAGTCCTGGTAATGCAAAACAAAAACAAATAAACAGACTGGAATCAAGTTTTGGAGAGATGCAATGTTTACTCAACTAAATAATGTCTGAATAAAGGAGATTCTGAAATCTAAAAAAAAAAAAGAAAAGAAAAAAAAAAAAAAAAAAAGATTTGACACTGTTCATGTAGACTTACATTAAGTTCCTCTGTCAGTCCGTTAATGTCTGCACGAGAACTCTCTTGGTTCCGATTTTGACATGCTGACTCTGAGCACAGAGCGGTGCCTTCAGGTGCTACATGACTGACGTCAGGTTTGAGTTTGCTCAGCAAATTCTTATTCTCCTGAGCCAGTCGCTCAACCAAAGCCCGTGCCTCATGAAACCTGCCACTCAGAAATTCTCTCTCTTCCCTAGATCTTCGTTGCCATCCCTCCATCTCTTCGCACCTGTTTTTCAGGGCATCATTGCTCCTCCTCAGTGCCTCTGTAGGAGAGTCAGAAAGTCACATAGCTGGCAAAAAAAATGATGTACAAACAACAATCTGACTCTGCGTTGGTCATTTTGGATGAAATGGCTTACGATACCTCGTAACTGGTGGTTATCCAAAAGAAGTCTGTTGACCACTTCATGTCCAGGTAGTTCAGGTGGCACCCTTAATGATCCTTGAGAACTAGTCGTTAGTGAGCCTTGGCTGGCAGCCCCCCCGGCCTCCTCTCCTGCCATGTCCCACTGAAAGGCGCTGTCCCCGTAAGGCTGGGGCTGGACCATGACCTAGGACCTAAGCCACACAGAACACCATATGTTCACATGTTTGTATCTGGCACTCCTGACCACTAAAAACTTACTCCAAACCTCATGGTTAGTTATTTAATTAACCCTTTGTTCTTTTCTACAACTTACACATTTCTGACCCAATAAGTTTACATCTCCATTAATCCGGATAAATCTGAAAACACATCTTTTTCTCTACGTTTTAGCCTTTCGTCCACACCGAGATGGTGTTTTTGTCCAGCGAAAACTGCTTTTTGAAAACGCTCACGAAACTTATAGATTTGAACACTCCGTTTTACAGTGTGGACTGAAAAAGGGAGCTATTCAAAGACTATGATGTATTTTCAATCGTGTGACCCGCTCAACTCAAAACAAACAAGACAGTGGGTGACACTGCACTGCAGTTGTTGTGCCTGCTAACCAGTTTGATAGAGCTGTTAAAGACTAATGCCAATTTGTACAACCTTCAGACTGCATTTTTAAATAATCCCCTGACGGAATGATGCAGGCAAAGGCTTCTTACACTTTTATGCATGCGCGGTATTGGGATGTAAATGTTTTCAGACTTTTCGGTGTGGACGAGCAATTTTTGGAAAATGTTTAAAAATGGCAGTGTTGATGGAGAGCATTATAAAATGAAAATGCAGATGTTTTAAAATGAAAAATGCTGTTTTCAGATCTACCTGGATTAATGTGAATGTAGCCTAACGTGCCCATGAAATGCTATGACAGTTGTGATTTTGATTCTGTATGTTGGTGTACTCCGTTTGAAACAGAAAATCAGGGAGATCATGTATCAAAGACCTTGACTGATTTCCATAACAGTCAATAACATCCGAGATACACCACACCTCCCGCCAAATCTAAACAGAATTAACAGCGGCTTAACAAACTGGCTGAATAAAAGGCGACACGTTTAAACAGAGCTCGTTTTCAATTAGTAGGTAGATTTCTCACTGCCAATTTGACCGCTGCAACATGTTTGGTATCGTAACGTACAGATCTCCAACCACCGCATCCTCAGATTGGTACAAGGCCATGGGTCATTTGTTACCGGCCCAGGTTTTTACCTCTTCTTCATGGAGGACAGCGGAAAGGACTTGCCGTTTAACACAAGACAGTAAGATAAATCTGTACCGACAAGCAAGAACAAACAAAGTCGCGTCTTGGTATGTCGAAATGCTCGCTAGTTTGCCATTTCCTATGCATACATTACCTGTATATTAAAGTGCACCTCTTATGGTTTTGAAACGTGTTTAATTTTGTTTTAAAGGCCTCTCGAAATAGCTTTACATGCATCCAAGGTCAAAAAACACTTTAATGTACTCATAATTAAACTGCAGCATTACCTTTATTCCCCCCAGTGTCAAAAATGACTCGTTTGAGTGATTCGTTCTAAAGGATTCATTCATACTCTGCTCTGATTAGTCAGATGTCCCAGTCTGTTGTGATTGGTTTACCGCTGTCAGTGTGTCTAAAAGGAAACGCCCACTACCATAAAGAATTTCAGCTCCCTCTGTTTGTGTGCAGCCAATAAAGACCAGAGGTTGGGTTTTTTGTTACAAACCTATGTAGGTTAGTACAGGAAGTAAGTCTGGAATTACTAATGACTCGTTTCAGCTCTGCAGAATCGGTTCCTTCTTTTGGGAGGCAATAACCCTGTTTGTTGTGCATGTTGAATTTTTAATTTTTGCAGACATTTGTACGATCACAAACAGCTCTATAACACACTACATGAAAGGTAATATTTGAAAAACCATAATAGGTGCACTTTAAACAGCACACCACAGCACAACCCGGAAAGGTCATGCGTTTGAGCCGAACTCGAGATTTTGGAGAGGGACCGAATGCAGACAGACACATAAACTCCAACCAAATTTTCCCACACACAACGGATTGTTTTGAAGGAGGATAAAACGCAGAAAAAGTGAACAAGCACAACTACACAGCTGACCCATGTTTGCCACTGAAAAGTAGGGATGGGCGATATACCAGTAGAAATTCTCCCCACGATAAGAATTAATCTTCCCGCGATAATAACAATAAAACCTAGTTGGTGATGTATTTCTGTACACGACACATTCGCAGCTCATGTGCAGAGCGAAAACAAGTACGGCAGAAGGCGGACGTGAAGACGAGGAGGGGTTTATTGCTAATCGAGGAGTTACCTCTACAATCTGGAACTGGTTTGGTTACAGAAAAATACTTTACTTATAGATCCGTGTTTCTGTTTCTAAGGCTCTGAAGACTGCATGCAGCTGTCACATGTAGCCAAAATAGTGGTGAATGGTACTATATTTATATCGTCATGGATATAGTTATTGCAATAAATAGCAGAAAAAAAAATCATGATATAGTTTTAAGTCTACATCGCCCATCCCTACTGAAAAGCAATGTTCATTTAATTGGATGCAAAATGCAAATGAATACAGGATGAATCAGGAGAATCATCCTATTTTTCTCCTCCATAAACTGTTAAATTATAATTAAAATATCTACAAGACACACTTTGTTTCACATCAACTTTGTTTTCCTGGCGACTTCAGGAGGTATTGCAGCAGTTGTATTAATTACTGTGGCTGTATTTTAGATTTAAGCTCCCTTTTCCTCCAAAATGTGGAGGAAGTAACGTTATTGTCAACGCCACAGCTGCAAGAAATCAATCGCGACGTGGCTTCGTTTAAACTTTCATTTCAGTCTTGACCATCATGTCTAAATTCCAACAAACACAATAACATATCCACCCCCAATCTTTACTGTGACTAGGACAGACAGCTAGCTGTCTAATGATGCTATCTAATATTCACACGAATGTTTAAAAATTCATTCTGGCTAGCAAGATGCTCCGCTAGTTAACTAGCTACCTGGCTAGCAAGGCAGAGAACATTAACTACACAGCTAATAACACATCAACAACACAGGTAACAACTCATGGGGAATGGAGAACAATATATAATGTAACAGATGTAAAAAGAAAAATACAACAAAAAAAAAAACAGAAACTGTTACCTGGCAGTCTTAACGCGTTATCTAAACGCTTTAGCCGAGTTAGCTAGCTAGCAAAACAGATAGCTAATTTAGCGTTGCTCCGAGTGCGGAAGACTTGTTGAGGCGGCGGAAAAGCGCTGACAAACACCACAACGCTAACAACGTTAGTAATTAACAATGGCCCCGAAATTCTGGTAGCATATTTAATCTAAAAGCGCATCGCAGACTAGCTTGCTAAAGCAACTAGTTCTATTCGATTCAGTACGTTAATGTAGGTAGCATAGCTCTCAGGAATTCCCCTTGTTTCTTCCGCACTTCATCACAGCGGCCCGACCGCCGCAGAGCCCTGTCACTACTCGACCTGCGTCCCTTGCCCGACACATACTGCGCATGCGTAAACGTTTAACGCACTCGAAACTGGGACACCCATAAACAAGCCTGTAAATACACACACGCTTACTTTTATATGACATACACGTGGTGTATCTATACCCATTTATCAGGTATATCTACTACATTGTATGTGCAGTTTCAGACTGTAGCCCGTCTGTTGTTATGCACAAATTGTTCTATCAATGGGTAAAGTAGAGAGAGCAAAATATACACACAGATGGGCTACAGTCAGCAATTGTATAATACGTGCACCGAGTAAATGGTGGATAAAATGGTCAGTATAAACTTGGCACTGAGTGTGTACCCACAACAGAAACAGATCACAAATGTGAAAGGGAAAATGTGAAAGTGAAAATGAAGACTAAGGAGCATTCTGAGGAAGTTAAAGTAATGGAATATCATAACCTAGGAAAAAGATGTAAAATTGTATCTAAGAGGGTGGATATTCCATTAAAGGGCTAGTTCACCCAAAAATGAAAATTCTGTCATCTGTTACTCACCCTCATGTGGTTCCAAACTCATAAGACTTTTGTTCATCTTCGGAACACAAATGAAGACCTGGGAGTTTTCTGTCCCTCCATTTACAGTCCAAGTAACCAGAATTTTCAAGCTCAAAAAAGTTCATAAAGGCATCGTAAAAGTAATCCATGTGACTGCAGTGGTTTAATCCCAAGTTTATGAAGCTACACGAATGTTTTGTGTGTGCAAAAAAAAAAACACAAAAAATAACAAAAAAATTAACATGTGATAACCATGACGCATGCATGTTGTGTTGATGCAAGAGAGAACATTTTTTTTGTTGAGAGACAAAAAAATGCAAGTCCTCCTTTATGTCAAAATCTGCAGACATCTTTGTTACAAAGGATGTAATATGTGACTCAGTTTGTGTACAGCATTCCTCTTCCTCTGCTGTAAACAGTGCAGAGCTTATGGTCGGGTCCCTTTGTATCACGAGAACACTCTCGACAAAAAAAGTCAGCTCTCGCATCTACACGACACGCAAAAAAACTTCACCTTTCAGCAGGACAGTGGTCCCAAACACAAGGCCAAAACCATGCAGGTGTGGTTAAAAACAAAAAGGTGACTGTTGTACAGTGGTCAAGTCAAAGTCCAGATCTAAACCCCAACGAGAATCTGTGGCACTGTTTGAAAATTGCAACAAACAACATTCAGTCAAGCTGAACAACCTGGAGCAAATCTGCCAGAAAGAATGGGCAAAAATTACTCCAAACAGTGTGCATATCTTGTAGGTTCTGACCCCAACATGCTTTAAGTTGTTATTGTAGCAAAGGTGGTTCTACCAAGTACTAGTTTGAAGGTGAATACTTATGCAAATAGCATTGTTTGTATTTTATTTAAGATTGTGAATTTTGAATAATTTGTCATCCAGATATATCTCATGACTTTTAAGGGGATCATTAGCCAACTTGGGGAGATTGAAAAAATCATGCATTTGCTTTCTGGCTCAGCTGTTGGTGTTGGATTTTATGCAGTGGAACAATTGCAAG
The DNA here is from genome assembly GCF_001660625.3 of Ictalurus punctatus. Classification (NCBI taxonomy): domain Eukaryota; kingdom Metazoa; phylum Chordata; class Actinopteri; order Siluriformes; family Ictaluridae; genus Ictalurus; species Ictalurus punctatus. The sequence continues at coordinate 14,728,679 of NC_030430.2, forward strand.
TGAGGTGCAGTGGTCCCATCTCAATATGTCTAGGGACTAAACAAGCATCTGAGTGACTTCCATGGGGGGAGGGGGGGGGGATTTCAGGATCTTACTGATGTTGTAAAGGGGAAACCTGCATGACTGCTAAGAGGTCAGGTTAGCAATGTGAGGAGAGTTGGATGTCCAGATTTACCCCAAGATGTTATTATCAGATTGTGTGTTCCTGCTGGGAGGTCAATGAGTAGATCATTTGCCAAATCTAGTGGAATGAGCTTCTCAGTATCATCCACCAGGGCCATGTTTGAGAAGTGTGTCACTTTGAAGCCAGACTGTTGACTGGTGGCTTTTTTTTATTTTATTTTTTTTACCCATAATTTTGGAGGTCATTCTGGGTAAGAAAAAGTGACAACTGATTGTATAAAACATATTCATGAATTTTAGAAAGAATGTAGTGATAAGGTCAATAGTTACTGAGATCTGAGATATCTAGTATGGGAATTTTCAGGTTGGGTATGACCATTTCTATTTTGAAGGCAGTCAGTACATGATGTCATTGACTATGGAAGTGATGAAAGGGAATAGGCTATCCAGTGGACAGCTGGCAGGATTGGACAAAGGCATCTCTTCTGTGGAGAAAAATATGCTTGACAGATTTGATCTTCTCATCAGAGAAGGTGGCAGCAGTCAGTGAGCAGGGTGAGCAGGGTGAAGGGGGAATTGAGAAGTGAAGAAAAATTGAGCTCATACAGATTAGATGCAGATGCTTCTTTATGGTGTGGTAGGGTTTTATGATGCTGGAAGCTGCAGAGGCAGGAAGTATAGTCGTGGTTACAAGACGTGTGGGAGGGGTATGCATAGTTGGTGATAGCCAGGGCAAGGAGGGTGAACGTGAAGGACACAAAGTGAAAATCTGAAAAGTGGAGCAGGGAAACATTGATGTCTAGAGCTGAGGAAGGTCAGCTGAAGACTAGGTCCAGGTCCCCTCTTATGTTTCAGAGTTCCAGGTCCTCTCTTTTGACCACTGAAGGTCTGGTGAAAAGAGTACAAGAATGAGCAGACGCAAGAGGACTGGAGGCTGAAGTCCCCAAGGAGACTGGATGAGGTTTCATCAGAAGGGAAGAGACTAAGAAGGATTTTTCCTATGAGTTCATCTCTGATATTTCTCCAGGAAGTTGGGTGGGCGGTAGATAACATCACTATGAAGATTAATGGGAGAGATAACAATAACAGTATGGCTTGAAGAAGATGAAGGCATGAAGTGCCATTTCTTGGTCAGATACGAGCCTGTGACCCAATGACAGGGTAGAAGGGCGGCTAACAAATTGTGCATAACAAAAGATGTACTACAGTCAGTAATCTTTGTTTCTTACCAAAGCTTTGATATCTCTCCATGCCATTATCCCCAGTGGCAATAGTTACATATAGTACATTCTATCTCCCTAAACTGACTCATGAAATAGATAGTTGGAAAAAAGAAAAGTATGTGGTGGTTCATCAAGGTCAGGTATATTGTTGCCTCTGCATTATGATTTTATGTCTCAGTGTTCTTTCTCGGGTAAGTTCTTCAAACTATCAGGGAACATACAGTATATCTTATGACAGTGGTTTTCAAAGTGGGTGGGCCCCCTTGGGGGAAGCCAGGGGGCCTCAACAATTTGGTATTAAAAATAAATTCTCACTCTCAGACAACCACACACACACACACACACACACACACACACACACACACACACACACACACACACAATCAATTCCTAATGTAATGTAATGTAAAGATGTAAGATGTAATTATTAATAATAAAAGGGGGATATAAGTAGAAGTCTGTATTTTTAATGTGTTTTAAAGACATCTTGCGAAAGGGGGGCCTCCGTCAAATTTCAATGCCATTTGGGGGGCCTTACCCTGGAAAAGTTTGGGAACCCCTGTCTTATGATCCCTAATTTTATTTACAGCAGCTCAACTGTTTGCTAAAACCTCACCACTAGAGGGCAGCAGCTTCCAGTGCAGTGCCTGTCTGGCTCAGTACGTTTACATGGACAGCAATAATTTAATTATTGACCTTGTTCTGAATAAGACAATATTGTGGTTAAGGTGTTTACATGAGTTGCTTTTTGAAGATTCCATTCATGTTCCCGGTTATAAAACATAGATCGATTAATGGCACACGTCATTACATCCCCACGCCACAGCGTCCGACGTTCCCTCCAGAATTTCACATATCAACGTACAGTTCGTCTTTGTTATGGTACCGTATACAGTTTTGGGTGTTTCAAGTGCAGTTAATTATTTATCCTGCTATACGTGCAAATTGATGACTGCTTGAAGCCATGGGCTAAATCCGAAACCTTGTACTTACCAACTATATAGTAGCCGAAATACATGTATTTCTGTAAGTACACAGTTTCAGACGCAGCCATGCTCTCTTGTTTGCCATCAACCGGTTGAGCACTGCGGTGTGTGTACGTGTCCTGTCACAAAATGCGGTGAAAACTCCCACATGACGTTAATAGTGTGATTAAGGTGTTTAAATGTCTGTAATGCATGTCAATAATGCCACTAAAATAGGAATACTGCACATATCATAATTCGATTTGTGTGTACTTCGAGTATGACTTTAATTGAATTAAGGTAATCAAGAATCACTTCACATGGTAGTTTCTTAATCAGAGTATCGTCTTAATCAGGTTAATATCAGATAATTATTGTCCATGTAAACGTACTGACTGACACTAGAATGCACAAGCAAAATGCATATAGGATCTACAAGGTGATATACTGTACAGTATATGCTACCTTTGTATTTGAGATTTAGCCACCTTTTGTTACATGGAATAACGGACTGTATAGTACATTCACACATAAGTATCTGGGAGTTGACCATGGCCATGTCAAATTTGAGAATGTGGTTATATTTTGCTGCTGTTCATGGTTCACATGGGGTATTACACAAAAGTGCATGAAAAAATGGAGATATAAGACAGACATTATTATACTTCTGTTCATCTGCAGCAATTGAGAAATAGTGATTTCTTAGAGTAATGACATGTGGATGACATACTAAGAGAATCCATAAAACAGAGCAATGTTATTAGCACCATTGTAGTATATTAAATTGATCCAAATTTCCTAATGCTGTAATAATTAATTTCTCATGGGCTCTGGGTAAATCCTTCAGCAGACAGGCAGTAGCAACATGGAAAATTGATGAACCTTGGTAATGTGGAAGCAGCATAGCCATCATCATTCCTGGTACTTTAGTTCCAGAGCAGTTATAACATGTCTGGGGGAAACATATACTTATTTAGGGGTATCAGTCACATGTTTTACTTGATCATGGACGCATTACTAGCATTGCTGTGGAGTTTTAAATGTACACTAGTTGGATTATACTGGGGAAACCGTTTTCCAGGGGTGTCAGTGTAATCTCTTTCCCCTGCGTTCTTAATCATAAAAGCAAATGGATGAAACTTGTAGAGTTGAAAGGAAAAAGAGAGATAGATTACCATCATCAGTGTTTTATTGTAAAGACATTTCAGATGTAATATATTGTAATACATGTGGGAAATTGCCTTTCTTCCAGTACCAGAAAACACAGTTCTTAAAAAATGGATGAAACTTGTTGAATGAAACTTGATAGCCTAAGTGAGATGTGTAACCTAAAATAATAACACAGATTACTTAATAAGCCATGCAATATAGTTTATTTATGTAGTCAATGTCAGGTTGTGTGACATACATGATACAAAAACACAACAACAACAACAACAACAACAGCAATAATAATAATAATAATAATAATAATAATAATAATAATAATACAAAATAAATTACCTACTATCCAAACAACAAAATGTCTGATAAACTAGGCATTTACAGTCCTAATTGAGGTATATATTGGTTAATTAATCTTGGTGCATTAACTCTAGTTAAGTTACACAGAGATACTGAAAACAGAGCAAAAGCTAGAGTTACAGTATATCCGTCATACGACTGAGTGATAAAACCTAAAACAAAACATTCTATACTTCAAAGCATGTATTTAATTACAAACTATTTGACATGCAATGTAAAATTTACCTTACCCTGATGAACAGATAATAATAATGTTATAAAGCAAAACATGGTGATTGAGCATACACAGGCTGCTCAATGCAGCTACTGGAGACAATGTCATGATTTCTCACATGGGCACTGGGGAACTGAATTCTCCGGAACTTCGGGCCAACAGAGGAACTGAATTGTAAACAGGGGAACTGAATTCTTCCTAACTTCAGGCCAAGCCAAGTGTAAGGATTGAAATGAAAAATAGAGGGGGGCTCAGAGGCTTAGTGGTAAGCATGTTTGCCTCACACCTCCAGGGTTGGGGGCTCAAATCCTACCCCCACCCTGCGTACCACGGCTTCCTTCTTAAGCCCAGGCTGCTGGGCATTTCCAAATTGTCTATAGTGTGTGAATGTGTGTGCAATAGGACACTCTATGATTGTGTATTGCAATGGACCCTGTGTAGGATAAGCAGTATGGAAAATGGATGGACGAAACCTAGATTCTTGTTATATGTTAATATGTTATATGTTATGGTTGATTAAATTTGGCATATCAAGCCACACAGCGACCAGTGTTTATTTAAACATTGTTTATATTCCATTCATTAAACTCCAACGTAGATGTATTTAAGTGCACTGAATATTGAAATACATTTTTTAATGTAATGAAGTGTGTACTGTATGCTTTAATTTAAAAAAGGATGGTTCTGATATATGGAGTGCATTTTTCACTGCGTGCCTCATTCATTAGAGAATAATACATATATTCCACTACAACAGTGAGCTGCAGACATGCAGAGTGGCATGATGAAGATATTCACCACACTCATCCACAGGGACCTAACACAGGGCAAACAGGTATGACACACCTGTACACAGGGCATCACACACCTGAGAAAAAGGAAGTGAGGAACAATAAAACTGTGAGAAGTATTGTTATATGAATTCAATAGTTTGAGATGTGATATTTGCATCTGATATTGCTGTAACAGTAGTGCATTCCTTTTCATAGAGCATGAAATTTGTAACAGGAGAAGCAGTGCACTGGAAGGTGTGTGAATTCTGAGGATTGACCTTACCAGATGTGTAAGCAGGCCAGCAGTGCAAAAAGACAACCAGAGAGGCAGGAAATGGGGACTGCGAACAGTGCCGTGAGGCAGCGGTAACTCCAGATTCGTGCTGACTCAAACCCAATGCTACTGTACACCCAAACACGTTCGTAACTGTGTGACGAGGCTGGCTCGGCCAAAACATCACTAAGCTCCATCTGTAGAATCAACAAGAGGCCAAAAAAGAGAGAGTCCAATTACCTAATGAGAGAAAGGAATCACATGTACTTTTACTTTTACAGTATGACAATATCTTTGTACACACTAGGGATGTAATTGAATATGGACACATTATTTGTAATGAACACAGTGTGTTCTACACAGATATAAAATACAGATATGAATAGGAGGTGCACTGTTCATTCTGGTTGGTAAGAAATCTTGCTGAGCGGGATCCTGAGGGACATTCAGGCCAGCTAGGGGTTTCTACAGATATGATGCTTGTGGGCATGAGCAAGCAGTCAGATGATACTGTAAGCTTGTGGGACCAAAAATGATCACATTCATAAATATGCATTTACATAATTACAGCATATATTTATTCATCCTTAGTAACTGCCTGGTCAAGATGGCCGTGTTTTAAATTAGGCTCCTACTTTAGTTATATTTTTGGAAATAGAACTAACAGAAATTCATTAGAAATTGTTACTTTGTTGTGTGTCCCAAACACAAAGTAAAAAAAAAAAAGAAGAAGAAGTTTATGCCTGGCCTCTTCAGGTTTAAATCTGATGCTGCCTTCAAGTCCTGTAAAGAAATATTATAATTATGAGGTGAGCACACTAAAATGACACCACAATGTTGTTATTACTAATTATATTACTAACTCAGGAAGTCAAATTTTTCTGTGACAGTAAGAAAAAAGTCATGGCAGCCACCAATATGAATGTGACACCTACAGCAGACAGTAAGATTTAAGTGGTAATTTCTTCACTTTTTTGAGTAAATAAACTTCTTGTTTTCAATGATACAAAAAAAAACAACAACAAACAAACATAAGAAGTTTTCTGAAGCTGTCCATTTTATGTCATAATCACCACGTCCAAACACGTACGCATGAACTTCTGAGCAGGACTTGAAGGCAGCATTAAACAGGTACAGATAGTGGCATTGCGTTAATTAATACACACAAGCCTAAAACAACCAGTGTTGGTTGTGTTTGACATTATTAAATAGCTAATAAAACTTCTGTAAAAACTGGGCATTACCTTCTACGTCATGCAAAAAGAATGACTTGATTTACTTCAGAACTCCTTGGCATTTAACATTAGTCAGAATTTCCTTCAGTAAATCTATGGTCTCACCCTCAAGTGGTTGTTGGCTCCATAGGGGTCTCTGGTTTCACCATAGCTTTTGGACACTTGGGAGCTGGAGCAGAACTCTGATGGGGGAGTTGGAGTGGGCTGGATCTTCATCTCTTCCTCGTCATAGTCATCATCATCTATTTTGCAGTCCACCAAGTAGTCATCAGACATCATGGTGACTACAGTGCATCAGATCATACACAAATATTTACAACATACCATCAAATCAGTTATTAGTACATCACTTAAAAGTGACAGGTGTGATTTTCAAAATTGACAGCACTGTCTGAATAACTAGCCGACTAATTGGTCTCTGTATTATTAGGCTAGCTTGTGATATGTGGATGCAGACAGGCCTGTTCATCAATTATATAAATAACTAACACTGACAGGCCTATTCATCAAGTAAATAAATAATTATATCCTTTCATTGTATGAAAAACATCATTACAGGAAATGGTGACTGTAATGGATTATACACCTGATATAACACTGATAACTGATATAACAACTGACCTGTGCAAGAATAATTTTTTATTACATGTTCAGAGGACTTACTCTACTGACAGGTGTAAGTGTAGCACCCCATGTAAATGCATACCCCAATATATGAATATATTGATATAGTACATAACTATAAAAGCAATAACAGGAATAATAATGTTAATACTAAAATGTTAGAAAAAAATATATATATAGTTTTTAAAAAAAAACCCTCAATAATTGATTTTTTAAACTAGGTAATCATACTGACCCATGGCAATAAAATATAAAAGTCAGTTATCAGTTAAGAAATCATTTAAGTACAGATGTATCATGTATAAGAAGTATAGAAAAAACATTAGTTTCATTTTTCATACCATTGACTCTTGACAGAAAAATTTTACTCAGCAAACTTTGAAATATATTATAGTTATTGAATGTACCGTACCTAATGTGGAAAATCCTACTGCATGCAACTAAGTAAGATCCAGTTTGGAACATGTGTGATCATTACTATAGCTATAGAATTACAGTATGTCTATGAAGTTTCACACAGGTCACTTTGGATGTCTTGTAGTAATAAGTTAAAACAACTGGACCTGTGGTATTTTCTTAACACATTTCTTCACTAATTCAAGGTTGCAGAACAGCTGCTTTGGCTGAATAGTGAAATGTCCATACAGGTCTAGTCACATACATTCATTACTGAAGCATTTACATTCTAACCAGTTGTCACAAGTCATCAAATCAAATTACTCTATAAACTGATTGATTCACGCACTTACTAGTAAGTACTAGTGTTTTTGTGTTTTAGTGCCATGTTAGACAGAGAGGGTATATTTAGCATCAGTGAATATTTTCTCACTTACCCACTTCAATTTAGTCCTGGTATGTTCCTGTACAATAATTTATATCTGCTGAAACAGGTTCTACTTTATAATATGGTTATCAGATAAGATGTCTGAAATATATCTTGGTCTGTAATATAGTATAAACTAGAATGCAGAAGAAGAGATGAGGGAGTCCTGTAGTTGTGACCTCACTTTTTTTTTTCCTGACCACTCGCCTGTATCATATAGCAGGAGTATCATTCAAGTGGTGTGTGTGAGCATGTGTTGGTGCCCAGTGAAGAATTAGAAAGGGGAGTATGGGGTTATTTTTGGGAAAGGAATGGCATGGGCCTATAGATGAAGAGAGATCATATTACTACTGAATAGACTACTCAAACACACACACACACACACACACACACACACACACACACACACACACACACAGACATTTTAAGTCATCTACTAAAATTAAAAAAGGTAGCTATGTTCATTAATACAGATATTTTAAAGAATAAAAATAATTCAGGGAAAGCTTTTACCTGATAAATGATCACATAGATACTGTGTAATATCTTATATTATTAAATGTGCCTTTGAAAATATTTGGTTAAGTGAGTTATAAAGTTATTAAACACAGAGACGGAAAATTAATTCTTGATCAAATGTATTTTAGAATTGACATAATTTATTGTGATAATATTTCAAGTCATACAACAACAACAAGTCATTATGTAACATATTTGTCATTATGTAACACATTATAAAACACGTTTTCAGAAAGGATACAGGAGTGGCACAAAAAGAAGAAAGGTGCAACATATATAGACTAAAAGCCCAGTCAGCTTGTAAGGCTGCCTATAAGGACACCTATAAGACCAAAGCAAATTTCATCATAGTTTTTCCTCAGTTTATACATATATTAGGAATATCTCTGGAATCATTTTGGTAAATTAATATTTGTTGACTATTTGAGCTTTTGAAGGTTCTTTAGCTTAATAATTAGCCTAATCTTGGATTCCAGATGCACTCACATCAATCTTTAGGACTGATACTCAAATAAACAAGCTTGCTGTAAGGAATGCACTTAGCTACCTTGTTAGCCTGACAGGATTGCAGTATTTTCTCAAGTTATGTTTGTATCATCCTTGAACGTGGAAAAAAATTTCTGATGAGTGCCGCAAGGTTGTGAGTTCAAGCACTGCCAAGCTGCCATTGCTGAACCCTTGAGCAAGACCCTTAAACCTCAACCTCAAACTGCTCAAATATATAAATGAGATGAATGAAAGTTGCTCTGGATGAGGGCCTCTGCCAAATGCTGTAAATGTAAATTTAGCTCAAATTTGCATGATTAAACTAGAAAAACTGACATGATATGACTCATGCCCAGTCAGACTGGCTTGTGTTTTATAGGCTGTATGCAGCCTTAGAGGCTAAGCTGCCTTTTAGTCAGTATATCTCTCCTCCCTTCTGAATGCAGTACAGCAAGGGGAAACCCATGAGATGTGTACACTAGAGTTTAGTAGGAAGTGAAAGTGCTGCTGTACTAAATGTGGTTGCATCAGTTTGTTCACAGTTTGGGGGGGGGCAAAAGAAATCACACTAATGTATGGTGTAACCAAAATAAGGTCTTTCCAGTTTTCCTTCTTCTTCTGTGACCATGTTGCAAACGCCTAGTCTTAGATTAAACTGCATATTCCAGCATTTTCAGTGGATAGTCCTGTATTTATAACAGTGGCCATATTGTTTTGTTTTGTTTTGTTTTTTTAAAGGTAAAGCATTTGTCTAGTTTTAATGCATCTTCTCTTCTGTAGAAAGAGTTCAAAAGAAGTTCAGTAAGGTAAGGTCAACAAATATAAACATCTAACAAAATGAAAATAAAATCATTAATTATTAAGCAAACAACTTGGAAATAAAAATAATTATTAAAAAAAACAGAATTATTATAAAAATATTACTTTTCAAAAAAAATAATCGTCTATTCCGGTTGCAGCCAGAATGGAAATTTATGTTTATAGCCATGTTCCCTCTCTGAGTAATAGATGACACACTCATAAAGCAGTGGATTTTTACGTTTGTAGGCAATAACCAATAAGTCCCAATGATAGTGAAAGTTACACTACAATAAAACGCTGCATTCCAGAACTGTTTTTAATATGCCCTCATTAACTTTCACATTATTTCCCCTTAAGGGAATGAACAGCACCTGTGCGTAGGCTGTGAGATGATGTCTTAGAGACTTGAGGGATTTAGTAAACCCAACTGTAGTAAATACCAGAAATTGCCCAAAAGACACAAGAATATTTGAAAAATAGCATTTGGTAAGTTACATGGCCATATAGCAAACAAATGCATTCTGGTTGAAAAAACTGTGTACCACACATGAGGGGCTATTGCAAGGGCATGTTAAAAACAGTATATGAATGTAAGGAAAGAAATAAGTTACTCCACTGCACATCACTATAATGAATTATCATTGAAAAGGGGCAATAACAAATGATAAATAAAAGGTTCTACTGTACATTACCGTACCATAACGTTTATGATAAGCACAAACAAAACCAGTAACATGACCAGTGAATACTTTCAATACCATTATGAATGAAAGGCTCACTGGCACTACATGAACCAAAGTCACTTCTCATAAACAATTTTTTTTTTGTTCAGAATTGAGGTCACACAAACATCATATTATATTTTAGAAAAAATATATTAATCTCTGCTGTATGTTAGCTCTTGGCCTTGCCTTGCATTCATGCATTTTCTGCTCTCTCTTTTATGCCTCCTCCATCAGTCCTGCTGGTCGGAGGGTTTGAAGAGGCCTCGGTTGCGCAGGCTGAATCCTGTCTGAATCCCCCTCTTTATGGACTGCCGAGAAGGTGCACTGGACACTGAGGGGATGGAGGAGGAGGAGGAGGAAGAGGAAGAGGACATCGCTGGTGAAACATTGCTGTCTTGAGGAGGTTGCCGGGAAAGGAGCTCTTTGAATACCGAGTTCATCTGCCGGGTGATCTCCTGAGGTGGTGAGAGAGAGAGAGAGAGAGAGAGAGAGAGAGAGAGTGAGAGAGACTAATTAAACTACTGACTTAAGATTGAATTAAGTCATAAATGCAGTGCAACACATAATCCAGGTAATTTTGGTCACACATAGTCATTCAAAGACCAAGATTGAACGAGTAGAAACCTGTTTGGGATGAAAGCCTGCAGTCCTTTGCAGGTAATATTAAGGAACCCTGGTCTATACGCTAAAATACAGTAAGTTAGAAAATGTAGTAAGTTAGACCTTATCAACTGACTGCACTGTCTGTCTCTCTGCTGTTCCTACAATGGGCCTGACGCTGTCCAAGGTATGTCTCCGTTCCTGTAGACTGAAAGAAAAAGAAAAGATATTTATAAGGTCAATCATTTGTGTCTTCTTTCCAGATGAATAAGAGTACTTAGTAATTATTGATCTGTTGAATTTGTGGTGTAATGTGCTGAGTGTATTCTGTGGTATAACAGGCTGAGGTTATTATTGAAGAGACAATTCCACATACATGCATACACTGCAAATATTTTATCTCTCTCTCTCTCTCTCTCTCTCTCTCTCTCTCTCTCTCTCTCTCTCTCTCTCTATATATATATATATATATATATATATATATATATATATATATATATATATATATATATATATATATATATATATATATATATACACATACACACACACACACACATATCTATATCTATATATATATATATATATATATATATATATATATAGAGAGAGAGAGAGAGAGAGAGAGAGAGAGAGAGAGAGAGATTCAGTATATAATTTGAGATGGTTTATAGTCAGCTGGGAATGTTTCGGACCATGATTTCCATCCATCCATCATCCATACCACTTATCCTTCATAGGGGGGCCTCGAGTCTATCCCAGGGAGCTCAGAAGCACAATCACACACACATTCACACTATGGACATTTTGGGACCACCAATCAACCTACAACACATGTCTTTGGACTGGGAGAGAAACCAGAGTACCCGGAGGAAACCCCTGAAGCATGGGGTAAACATGCAAGCTCCACCCACACAGGGCAGAGACAGGATTTGAAACCCCCAAGGTGCGAGGCAAATGTGCTAACCAAGTTACTATGTTCCCCCTTGACTATGATTTGTTTTTAACATTTAATCCAATCTGGCAACCCTGATTTTTTCATAATCAGCTTCTCTGAAGATGCATGTATGCTTTACATCGATACTAACTTTATTCATTTGATGTAAAGAATTCCAGACTACAGAGTAAATATCAAATATGGATTTAAATAAGGTAACCATAATTAATCCAAAGATGAAACTAACTTTATAATTAGTTTAACCAGGGAGATGGCAGAAGAAGCCTTTATTTGTCTTATATACACATTACAGTACAGTGAAATTCTTTCTACGCATATCTCAGCTTCTTAGGAAGTTGTGGTCAGACTGCAGGATCAGCCATGATGAGGTTGCCCCTGGAGCAAATAGAGCTAAGGCCTTTGCTCAAGGGACTAACACTGGAAGCTTGGCGGTGATGGGGCTTGAACCCCAACCTTCTGATCAGTAGCCCAAAGCCTTTAATAACTAAATAACTAATAGTATTTAGTTATTTACTTTACTAAATACTATTTAACTAAATAATTAAGGGTATTTTGCAATGTTCTTTTCTCCTACCCTGTGAGTTGTCGGGCCATGCCAGGTGATTGCGCCGGGAAGAAGAGTCGGCCCTCTGGTACCTGAATGGGGAATTTGCGTATTGGACTGATGTTTCCGCTGCCCCCTGCTTCTCCTACCACGACACCACTTCCACTGCTGGTCCGCTGCCTTCCCGGCAGAGACGCGCTATCGCTGTTCACCCGCATGCTGGGAGTGAGGTACATAAAGATATCAACAGTTACATCTCAAATCTTTAAAGGGTCAGTTAATATATCTGTAATACGACTGCTTCTAATGACTCACCGGGTGCTGTGTTCAGCCTGCTGCTGCTCATCAGCTAGATTTCCTGTACTGCCGCCTCGGCTCTCCTCCCTCTTCCCTCGCTCCTGCTTTCGCTCCGCCCTGGGTTAGAGGAGCATACAGTAAATGATTCTAATTTAGGATGTGACAAAATGAGTGGAAAATGAGTATGAGTGGGAAAAGGGATAAATGTATATTATTTTAAGATTACCAGATACCAGTTAAATAAGAGCATAAGTGAAGAAACTGTATAAAACATGCATTATGTTACGTTTATGTTAAATGTAAATTAGTCTCACAGGGCCAGGCATCATGTCTAATGATAATACATTGAGCAAGTTTGGCTTAAAGGTGGGTGGGAACCTAGTGGGCAAAAAAAGAGATGGTATGGGTAGATATAGACCACCTCTTGAAACATGTAAGGGACAGCATGTAATGCTCAAGATGGCGGCTCTATTACTTCAACCCCCAATAAAACCCCCAATGACACATATGGAGATATATTAGTTCCACTGGTTATAGAGAAACGTGTATGCTGAGGAGCCAGAGCAACCTGAAAAAGTTTTTTTTTCTTTAAGTGTTAATGAAGACCACACTGTCATGTCGGCAAACCAGCGACTCCATTTCCCAGAATGCACCACGAACTACAAACATGGCCGACGACTATAACTCCCAAAGCTACACACTGTCATGTCACCTTTTCTTGAGAACTAATCAGACACACCTGTTCCCAATTACAATATCAAGGCCACCACACTACTTAAGAGACTCTCAGACACACATCCATTGTGAAGTATATGCTCAGTTGACCAGCTTTTGACTTGACCAAGCCTTGATATAGTGTTTGTTTTTCTGGTTTTGACTTTGCTCTTGTCTCTCTGTCTAACCTTGTCTTGCCTGACCGCTGCTTGTTTAAGTTTGTGAATTGTGCATTACCCTTTGGACTTGTTGTTTTTGGTATTAAACTACGTAATCAGCACTTGCTTCTGTCTTTGCCTCCTTTATGTGACACACACATTATTACATAATTTTTGTCAGATTTTAACATCCATTTCAGATTCGTGTTTAAAATGTCATCTTGTTGATTTGTTTCAGATTAATGGGTCACTTCCATTGAAGCAGATAGGAGCCTGGCCTTGTATGACTGAAAATAGCTGTCATGGGGACAGACTTTATAAGGACTTGGTTCTATATTTCTAATCCAATCCAGTGGAGATGAAAGCTGGGGCAGTGATTGAAAGTGGTACACTTGTGACTGACTGACAGCACACATACTGGATGGATATAAGCCAAGATGGGTTAAAATATGAGATATCATTTAAGCAAGTGTCTGTACCAGAACATATTCTAGGCAGTAAAAACAAACATTACTGTATCTTTTGTAAGCACAAATCCATCCATCCGTCCATTTCCATACTGCATATCCTACACAGGGTCGCAGGGATATCTGGAGCCTGTCCCAGGGAACTCAGGGCACAAGACAGGGTGTACCTTGGATGGCGTGCCAACCCATCGCAGGGCACAATCGCACACACATTCATAGACTACAGCAAATTTGAAAATGCCAATCAACTCATATCTTTGGACTAGGGGAGGAAACCAGAGTACCCGGAAGAAACCCCTGAAGCACGGGGAGAACATGCAAACTCCGTGCACACATGGCAGAGGCGGGATTCGAAGTCCCATGACAAACGTGCTAACCACTAAGCCACTGTGCACACCCCCCACCTTCATCCCACAAAGGCACAATGATTCAGTTAAGCACAGGATTGTTTTCGAACCAGTTCTTGAAAGAACTTGTTTATAGATGTGTATTACGTCTAACCTTTCTAAACAAAATAGAGGTCATGAATAATCTTGTAATAACGTGATTAGAAATAAATTCTCACCCCTCAGGCACACTGATGTATTTATGAGGAATGAGGCCTTTGACTCCTCCTACTTCTCCTTTCCACCAGTCTGCAGAGGCCTTGCTGTGGAGTAGGACGTGGTCCCCCTGCTTGAATGACAGCTCGGCTGGAGACCGTGCAACATAATCAAACATAGCCACAGCCTCCCAGTCTGCACAGCCATACATACATACATACATACATACATACATATACATACATGTGTGTGTGTATATATATATATGTATATGCACAAAGCACAAGGAAAACAACATAGCATGGCCCGTGGACACAATGCACATGATGGCACATGAAACAAACAGCACACAAGCAAGACAATGTACACACAAACACAAAGATGAGCATTTGAGACCCAGGTGCACAAGTACTATTGTATTTAATGAAAAGTGAAAATGTCTACACTACAACTTCCTCTCATTTTGTGAATCAAGGGTGTATCTATAACCTTTATAAGTATAATTTTACTTCCTCACCATCCTCACTTGGAGCATGTTCGGTCTCTCCTTCACCCTCCTCTGCAATAGGTTCACTGCAGATGGAAAGACAGATATTAATGGATATAAATCAAGAAAATTAGTCTACCATTACCAGCAGATGTTAATGCCACTAGTGATGAAGAGTCTCACCAGTATTCTTGCTCCAGGGTCATGCATTTCTCATACACAGGGCCTGGAAGCTCAGCCTGGCTGGGGAAGATGCTCTCATGCTGGAGGATCATGCTCTTAACCAGGGCATTAATCTGGGGCTGCAGAGTTACTGCGTCGCCTGACTCAACCCCACATCTCAGCAGACTGGGCCCAAAGCACACAGCCAGGTTGTAGGGCTGCATCATGTTCTCATCACTGTACTGAGAAACACTGCACGCACACACACACACACACACACACACACACACACACAAACACACACACACACACACACACACACACACACACACACACACACACACACACACACACACACACACAGCATGTTCATTTCACTCTAGTTCACTGTATGTTCTCTTATCACAGTGCTCCTCCTAAACATCTGTCAACATTAAGATTATGCCTAAAGACAATATAAACCCTTATCCACAATTTTTTAGCATCGGATGTATTTGAGTCTATCAAACATCAGAATGCTGTAAAGATAAAAAAAACATCGTTATGTGGCACAAACACCTTGTCCAAACTGTTCGAACTGACAGGAAGGCTATGGTAAGTCAAATAAACACTCTTTTACAACACTGTAAAAAAAGACAAGTTGACTTAACTTAAAATTTCAAGGCAACTTGCTGCACAGCTTTTTTGAGTTTGCTCAACTTTTAACTAAAGTAGTTCACTTAACTCATTTTTTAACCTTGAGTTCAGTTAAGACTTTTCTTTTTTTTTTTTCTTACAGTGAACCGCGGTAAGCAGAAAAGCTCACAATCTCAGAAAGCACAATACAATGAACCTTGAGGTGGATGGGCTACAACAGCAGAAGGCTATATTAATAGGAATAGGAATCTGAGGCTACAGCAGGCACAGGCGCAAAGGAACTGGATAGTTGATTATTTGGGTGGGGGTGGGGGTGGTGGTAGGGGAAGGAGTCAATCGCCTGGTCTTTTTCCAATCTTCAGTTGCCTAGTTGTTTGGGATTAAAGTAACCGCAAAATGACTCAATGTAAATATCTTCATCTCACTTTTTTTTAAAAATAAACATTAATAGAAATATTTATGGAAACACAAAACCCATACATGAATAGTAGGGTAGCATAGTGTGTACAGGTAGTGAAACTATGAAGCCTATTTCCATGATCAACAAGGGAAAAAAAAGTCTTATAAAAGGCCCAAGATCATGGCAGAAACCTGCTGAGTGTTATAAAAAAAACATGTGTGATCAAGCTGATCAGTGCTACTATGATATACAGTACAATTAAATCAGCTCCTTGTATTCCGAGCGTGTGCAGTGATATTTTCATAATGATGTACATATGGTTGCATTCTGATTTCAATAGCACTGAAATTTTGAGCCAAATGGGTGCTCACTCACATATAGACATTTACATTAGGACACTCAATGTTTATAGAGGCTAATTTCTCATCTTTGATATACGTCTCAAAGCTGAAAGTGCCATGTGTGGTGCATGAATTCTTTTCATAAGTACAAAGTCGAAAGACATCATGTATATAAAAAGTGGATATATGCACTAGTCTGAATACATGTCTGAATACTTATATACAGTATGTCTGAATACTTATTTCACATTCTGGTATTTTGTTAGACATTCTATTGATTCTGTTAATTACAGACATGTGACAAAATACAGGGAAAAACCTCTGTGGCTCTGCAATGCTGTGGTGGCATTTTGCTTATGTGGTTTGGGTCCACTTGTTCCCTTAGAGGGAAGCGTTAATGCAAATCAACAGAGTTTTATTATTTTTTGAACTGATAGTCAGATCTCACCTCAACACTTATGGGAGATTTTGGACTCTTTTGGATTCTGGTATTAGATAGCACAATCTACCACAATCATCAAAACAATATTTGATGCAATATATTTTAGAAGAATAGTGTCTGTTCCTCCAGTACTGTTCCAGAGATTTGTAGAATCTATGCCAAGGCATATTGTAGGGGTTCTAGCAGATCATGGTGGCCTAGAACCATTCTAATACAATACACTGTTTTGTTTTTTTCTTAGTGTCCACTATCACTGAGTTCAGTCTGTCGTATTTAGTTAGTACACTGCAGTTTAGTTAGCACACATCTTAGCAGGTGAAAATATCTTGAATCTAGTCACATGTACCTACTATTTCTTATTATAAGATTACAATAAACCAAATATTAGATTATTAAGCCTATTTCTAGATATATTTAACTATTTCTAAGCTTTATATTTTCTTATTCTATTGGCAAATCATTTTGCTTCTTTCTGAAAATGAATGCTCAAAATTAGCAAACTTACCCATACCAATTACCAATAGAACAAGAAAATTTGAAAATAGTAAAAAAAAATATGTCTAGAAATAGATTTAATAATCTTAAATCTGGTTTATTGTACTCTTATAATAAGAAATAGTAGATATATTTGACTAGATTCAAGATATTTTCCCTTGATAAGACGTCATCTTTTGCAGTGTTTTTATTTGGGCGAAGCAGCCTACTTAGTGCACAGTCCACAAAAAGTAAGAAATGGGACCTGTCGTTTAAGGCTTTTCTTGAAATGCTGAAAATGCCATTTTGTATTTGTGTCTGTGGTTAGAGGAGGCCAAAGTGGGATTGAGAATATTGCTTGTACCGCCAGATATTGAATGTCACACCCTGTTTTTAGCCACTTCACCTACATTAGTGTAGCCACATTCATTTGTGGGCATGAAAATGGGGGGGGGGGGGGGGGGGGACAACAACAAATAAACAAAAAACAAATTAGCAATAGGTTATACCACTCTATTGCACTTGCACCTGCACAAGCCCACTGATTCTTGTAGGATGACAGGAAAGTAAACGATTATTTTTTACATATACGGTTCTAACCATGAATGAAATTTCTTATTGAGAAGTCATTTATAGTATTGCTTCCTATTTGTGCTTGCAGCTCATCATGATGAGAGAAAGGCAGCACTACTCACTGATGGAGGAAGGCAAATAGATAGCGCATCACTATAATGAGGGGTCTGGGGAAGGATGAGACCACTAGCTTCATCTGAGCTGCGCTTTCTGCCATGTTCTCAATTTCTGTTGACGACACACAGAGGGTGGATTAAAGAAACAAAGATGAAAATGATCACATCGTGTGCATTGTACACTGGAGTAGCTCCAATCAATAACATAACATGTCATGTTCTAAATCATTATCTAAAAGGTATAAAGCTTGCACAGCAGCACAATAAAATATCACAACGTCGATTCATTAGACTACACACACAAAAGTGCATGACTGTTATCTTACGGACACACTCCATCAGCTGACTGAAGTGCTCCTCTGGGAAGAGAGGTTTCTCCAGGTCTCTGAAATACAGTTTCAGGACTCCTGCTACCGAGTCAATGTCACACTCGCTGTCCGTCAAAGGGTCTTCCCCTGGGAGAAAGACATATTGTATTCACAAACTAAATGCATTAAGTGTTCAATTTTATTTTTAATTTTATTCAATTTTATTTGTATAGTGTGTTTAACAATGGACATTTTTACAAAGCAGCTTTACAAAAATATAGCAATTCAGTATATTCGTTTTAAATTTATAAGTGTACCCCTAATGAGCAAACCAGAGGCAATGGTGGCAAGGAGACTCCCTGAGACGATATGAGATAAAACTTTGAGAGGAACCTGACTCAAAAAGGGAAGGGAAGGGAAGTATATATTTCTCTGATATTTATGATTGTTTGAAGAATAGCATGAACACATCGTAGACTTTTGACATTCTCTACTAACTAATATCTAACTAACTAAATACTACTACTACTACTACTACTACTAATAATAATAATAATAATAATAATAATAATAATAGGGAACATAGTACAGAGATGTAGAGTTTAAAGTTTTATGTTTTCTGTTTGAATAAGAAAACCTGAAGCTGCAATTGACCAGGCGGGCAGACATAGTGACTAGTGTTTATAAAGTCCTTGCTGAAAAAATAAGGCTTGTCCTCATTCAAGCCTTTAGTCACCATGGAGAAGTAGACAATCCCCAATTCAGAACCCAAAGCAGATTGGCAACTTAACACGAGTAAATGCCAGAAAAACACAGAAAGAGGTGCTCTCAGTGCTCAGTCAACCAGCTTCTAGAAAGGCTGGTTCATTCAAACTGGACAGCATGTGGTTAAGCAACACTGTGGTTATGCCCTATGCCATCACCACAAAACATTTTCTGTTGTGCTTCATAGACCACATTTCTGCTAACCATTTACGGAGATTGATAGACCAAAACAATGCTCACTTCCTTCACCAACTGGTTTTCTATCAACCACATATAAAAAGCTAGCTGGTGAAGGGGTCATATATCAACACGTCCCTATATGCATTGACACTAGTACCATTCAGAAAAACCCCAACAGCTCCAGTGTTTTAGGATAACCATAGCTACAGACCCATAACCCAACATTATCCTGGTCAGAGCATGAATTCACAGCTTGGTCTCCCTAATGTAATAGCACCTGTATATCCAGCCATAAACATAACATCTCAAAGCCCTGAGATGGATCACTCAGTCAAAATCCCAAATTTTTACTCCAAATATCAGTTTTCATGTGCTCTTCCTGTTCACAAACCATTGAAACACTATTGACTATCGTTGTCAACAAAACCACAGTCGAGTACCGATATCCATTACCCATTGTACCTTCTGATTTGTATGGCCTGGTTAAGGCTCCCTCCTTGTTCCAGGTATTTATAAATGGAGTCCTCGGGGACATGCTAGGCAGAGTTGTCACACCCTGTATAGACAACATCTTGATATACTCCAAATCACTGGAAAAACATATCCAGAATGTTAAAAAAAAATCTTGGACAGACTCATGGCCAACGCTGTTGTAAAAACAAAGAAATGCAAATTTCACATGCTCCTGAGTCACTTCCCTGGATTACCTTATCAATAATGAGTGGGTCATTATGGATGACATAAAAGTTCACACAGTCTGAATAGCTAACTCCACAAAGCATTGATTAGCTCCAGAGATTTTTAAAGTTTGCCAAATTATATAACAAGAACTTTTGTTCCCGAATCCTCACCTCTCTCTAATGAGGTGTGTCCAAGACATTAGTTTGGGCCGATTAGGCCTTCTCTGCTTTTAAGCAAGCATTCAGTACATTCAGCTATGACCACCATTGGAAGGAGGTCTACAGATGCCTGGAGCAGTCTGTTCAACAGTATGAAGACTTCACTTACAGGTACTGCTCTGAGATATGAGTCTGCATATGAAGTAGGGGACTGGGTGTGGCTGTCCATGAGAGATTTCCATCCATTTAGAGGTGGTCAAAAAATCCCACTATCCCACTGCACCATACCAACTACCTTACAATAGTTCATAGTAATCACCACCATAATGCCCTAAGGTCGATGCAATTGATATGATGAACACAGACACCTGTGTTCACTACAACTTGGTTTGACTTTTGGAAATGTTTATACAATAAGTGAATGAATTTACAGAATATAGTGAATTTTCTTACCTCTTTCAAAGGCATCTCTGATATTATTGACTTCGCTCTGAGAACCCGGCACTCTGAATATGCCCTCGTGGTGCAGACCTTAAAACAAACACATTTAATTTGCAAACATATTATTCATCTGAATTACAAATAGGTACTTCTTCTAGCAGCATGAGTCATGGCAGGCTGGTGCCTGTGCTCACCATGGAGGTTGATGAAGCGGATACAGCTTTCCACCACTAACGGGATCTGCTGCCCAGAGCTCTGTTAGGCAAGTAGATACGAATAGAGAACCATGAGAATTGCAATGAGTGGCTATGAATGAGGCCACAGAGAATGGGAACATCAAAGATAGGCATAGGAAAGGAAATAAGAATGGCATGCATATTTAAAGCTGTGAACTAGGGAAAGTGAGTAGCGCATTAGTCTACACCGCCGTGTGTAGGTAGTGAGGAAGACTAGGACAAGCAAAGCAGTACCTGAGTCCTGGACATCCGCCTTCTTCTCCTGATGCACCAGCCAAACAGTTATGGGGGAATGAGGAAAAAAGGGGAAAAAAAGACACAAGAAAAAATAGAAAATGTTTCATAGGCAAAAGAAGGTGTGAGATCCAGAGACAGAAAAGAAATACCAAGGTAACCACAAGCAAATGGAAATTGGAAAGATGGAAGCAAGAAAAAACAGTTGGGAAAAGGGGTAGATGGTGGAAACAGATAAAAAGCAGAATCAAAAGTCAGATGAAAAGCAATTAGCATAAGTCTACATTTGCTCTCCCCATTTATATTCATCAGACATCAACAGCAATTTGAATGCATTTACACAAAGGAACAGGACACCACAACTTAAACACTCACAGTAATACACTGTCAGCATGGCTCAGAGCAAACGAAGTCCTGGTTTTTTCTATATTAATCTAATTTCCAACCACTCAGCCAGAAATGTGTGCATTTTAGAGTCAAGAGGCCACCCACGCTCATAACTCACTTAAGAGAGAAACAGTTCTGTAGTCCTGACTGCATTATACAACACAGTGTGGCGAAACAAGAGGGTACATATATATTAATGTCCACTTCAGAGAAAGAGATGGGCTAGGGTTAAAGCACGGTGCAGTCAATATGCAGTTTGATTTATTAAATAATAAAGAAAGGGAGTCGGAGAGATGCAGAGAGGAGGAAATGGAAGATAGCACTGTGAAAACTAGCTGAATAAGCAAATGCCAGATGGCAGTCCCACCAGGCTGGTGCACCTCTCTCAGTCACCTAGCTATCAAAGATGCACATGTATTGTGTCGTAGCCAGCCAGGACACCAGAGATAAAACATTTTTATGGCCAGGAAAAAAGAGCAAGCTGAAATGACAGCTCGATGTGCTATGTGTTTCATTACTATGAAACCCTGTTTAAAAAGAAGCTGAAACCTATTTTCAAGTCCCAGAGAAAGATGTTTAGCCAATGTAAAGGATGTTTTTCTTACATTGACCCCGAGAAGATTAGGAAAGCTAGCTCAGTAACTTATATATATATATATCCAGATGAAGTATACTTGATTAACTTGGCCTACTCTTAGTCTTGGGACTAAGAAACTTGATTTATACTAAGAAAGACTTCCCAATAGTGTGGTGGCACCAAAGAAAGCAAAGGGAGGACCAACTTCATGTTAATGCACGTGGTTTTGAAATGGCCACATATGGGTGTGCACATCAGCGTTCGCTTTTGGAACGCTGCGTCCAACATGGAACATCAGCGTTCCAACATTTTGGAAATATAGTGTTCTTTATAATAAATAATATGTTTTGACCTTGTAATCTTTTGCATGTAACACACTATGGGATGAAATGAAAAGTGCTATATACCTAAATAGATTAGTATAAATGGCAGCTGTGTAAAGTACTGATCCAAGGGCACCAAGTCATTAAATATATTCATAATGTCCTTATATCAAGTGGACATGCATTCGCAAGCTCAAAGAAGCACTGATGCTCAAGGAGGACAGGACACTGTAACAACGCACCATAGCACATATGACAGCTAACCAAAGAATGCATAAGGACAGTCAGTTACATAATTACAACAGCAATAACTGCATAGTCATGGCTTAGTAAAGACTCAAACATGCCTAAAACACAAGCGCAAACACCAAAGAAACTGCTCCTTAAATACATAAATCCTTCTCTGCTCTCAATCAGATGCACACACGTTTTTATTACAAAGAAGTAAATAGAGATGACAATAGCTTTTTCTACATACACTTCTTTCCAGCAGCCAGACAGTATAGTTTCATGCAACAAATACACAATGACACATCAATTCAGAGAACTTTACACAATAATTTAAGCATGCAAGCACAAAACACAGCAGTTGAATAGGAAATGTTTCAGGACATGATCACACAGGGGAAAAGGAGAAATATGATTTTAATGTAGATTAACAGTTTGAGTGCATCTGTAAAATAGTACAAAAATGGCTGCACATACTCAAACTGTTAACAATCAAAATTCATTAACAGATTATTCCCCCATCGCTTTTTTTTGTAATGCATGTGTATCATACTAGTAAAGCAGAGATTTCCAGGGAGAGAAGGTAAGAGCAAAGCAAAGAAACACAGTTCGTTTCACAGCAAGGCAAAACTCAGACAAGCAACACACACAAACACACCCACGTGAGCACTGTGAAACAATAGGAGACATGATTGGCGAGTCAATGACAGGAAATCTCATATCACAGAAGCTAAAGGGAGGAGTAACGTTGCAGAAAGGAGCTTTGCAGTTACGTATCATAAATCCAGCTAAAGGCTGTAGTGGAGCACGGGGCTGTACCTGGATGAAGGACAGCATGTCTCCAGAGAAGAGTTTGTGGTTGTACTGGGAGCAAGGCCTGGCTTTCCGCACACGCATTGACCTACCAGACGGCATTCTGGGAAATACATACAGCGCACTCCACTGTGAAACTATGGCATCGTTACATGCATGCAACAAACGTGCACTCCATTTTCATGCACATACACACATGCAATGCACACAAGTGTGCTGCTTTATGAACCGTGACATGTGAATGAATATATGATTTTCTTAACCCTTTTAGATCAAGTCTTATATACTGAGTTTGAGACTAAATTCCAGATTGAGCTCAGTGGCTTTGGTTCAGGAGTTTCTAAAACATACAGTGAGTCTTCATTGGCAAATATGAACAAATGTTGTCTGGGTTGTGGCCAGTGTCAGCAACAAACCCATGTGTGAACCGTGCCAAAACCAAGGACAGATAGACAAACAGATGGAAAATGAGCTGTACCTGGAGGGATCACGGTCAACTGCCTCAGCTGGACGAGAGAAATGAGAGCAAAGAGCGATAATTACAAATAGGCCAATGCTGTGCACCTTTACAATTTAATGTAAGATGGTTCTCGCATGTCTTTTTTTTTTAGATTTAAATATTGTCTTTGTATTTGTTTTTGTACCTTTCTCTATGGCCTCCTTCAACAGGTCATGTTTGGCCTGGAGTTTGGAAATCAAAGAGTTACCATTGAGATACTCCTTCACTTTCTGAAAAAAACAAAACAAACACTTGTCAACACACTACAGCTTTACAGCTTTCCGATTTTACCAGTGATCATCACTGTTTGTCCTTTTGTATTCCCTTAACTTTAGCATGCCTGCTGATATGAATCAACTTTGCATATACCAAACTTATTTTGAGCTTACATTAAAGTAGAAGGTCTCGGTTTCCTGCTGATTGGCTCTGCGCTTGGTTACGCTCAACTTGGTGTTCAGGCCATCGCCTGTGCTCTCCTGTGATATGCTGGTTGAGACGTCAAGGGCGGGGATACAGTCATCATCACAGATACTCTCCAGTAGAGCAGCATAGGTCGCCTTGAGAGTTTTACTGATCTGTGAGAAATTAAATGATGAGAAAAAAGTGTGAGATAAATATTCACCTCTCTATATAAATATATACAGAAATATGCATGTACACAGATCATTAACTTATATGTATTTGACATATACTTGACCAGGGCAATAAAAATAGGCAGTATTAATTTGAATGAAGGCACAGAAATGGCTCTTGAATAAATAGTATGATTAATAGAGTTTATAATTAATAGAGATGAGATGGGATGTGATGATGCAGTTTACGCAAGTGTACATGTACCTCCTCTGTTTCCAGGGTAACCGTAGCCAGTCTGGACTGCAACTGCTGATATCTGGTTTCCATCTCATACCTCACCTGACAGTCAGCACTCACCTCACACACCTGCCACACATACACACAGTATCATTATATTCCCTGAGTATGGAGTATGTCAGATCTCCCTAGCACAGATTCTGACACACACCAGGTGTGTGTGTGTGTGTGTGTGTGTGTGTGTGTGTGTGTGTGTTACCTGGTCTCCTTCATGTGGTAGGTGCTGAAAGCGGAACGGCAGACAGAAGGCTGTGTTGTGGGCCTGCAGCAGGGCATCTCGGTCCTGGCCCTGGTCCATAGCACTCACCGCGTTTTCAAGCTGCTGCAGACCATTCTTCAGGTTCTGCTGCGTCCGGTTCCTATTGGATAGGTAGCCACGCATCACCCGTGCCACAGACAGGTGGTAGCCAAGATCCGTGCACTGCAAACAAACATAACAATAGAATGAGTTTTAAAATAGTATATAGTATATAGTGTGTGTGTGTGTGTGTGTGTGTATATTATATATATATATATATATATATATATATATATATATATATATATATATATATATATATATATATATATATACATACATACATACATACATACATACATATATATATATATATATATATATATATAGAGAGAGAGAGAGAGAGAGAGAAAGAGAGAGAGAGAGAGAGATAGATATAGATAGATAGATATAGGATGAATAGTCCTAATTGTAATTATCACATTACAAATTTGGCTTAATTTTCCAACATGGCTGCCACATTAATCAGCACTTGATCCAGCACATCCTTTAACTAGAAGTACAGCGGCAGAAAGTCTGAAGTTTAGGAAAGAGTAAAAAATGCTCTATCTATTGCTGAGAGTTGCAACAAGTGACCGGACCTGCCAGGTAATATATTTATTTTACGTTTTATTATTATCATTCAATGATAATTACTTGTTAATTGTGCAAACAATTTAATCTGGCCACAAGATACTAAATCCTGGGGATGAATACTGCAATGTATGTGCATGATGCAAGTTATTTTATCATGCTTTTAATTTGCTATGTTGATCTGTCAAATGAATAATTAATGCCAGTGATTTTGTTAGTATTGGTGCATGCTCTAGTTTAATGGATAAGCTGGAGACGCATGCATCTGCTATGATTATGACTCAGTTTAAGTAAGAGTAGTTCTTAATTTGATCTATGTAATATTCAGTCCATGAGATAAGCAATGGCATCAATTAAAATGGCGTCTGTTGTGACTTCCTCCATACAAAAAAAAGAAAGAAAGAAAGAAAAAAAGAAAAACTTTCTGTGGGCTATATAGATTATGCAATTAAATAATCATAAAATCTCTGTATAGTTTATGTTTAGTATAAAGTTTTTATTTTATATATATATAACACTAATGAATTAATTTATTAGTGTCATATTATGTATATATGCCCTTGAATGGCATGCCATTAATGTCTTTACAGCCCCAAACATGAATTTCAGAATCAAGGACAGGTGAAGGACAGAATCACACGCAACTATCACACACTAAAGGTACATTCACACATACAGCGATTTTATCGCTTTACTATGAACCGCCTTCAAGTAGGCATCCCTAGTATTGGTTGCCATAGTAACATTTATCAGTGGGTGGCACAACTAGCATGCCACTTTTGACAACAAACCAGTTTTCTTCCAGCTAAAATTAAACATTCTAGACAGAGAGCTTTTCTATATATAATTCACCTGTGTATATATGTATCAGAAGCTGTATATATGTATAAGCAGTGTGTGCTCTCTATCATTGTGGTCATCTAAGGGGTGTGCGATATTGACAAAAAAAATGTATGTCTCGATATTTCGTCCTCAATATTTTATCGATAACGATAAGTATATAATATTTTGCTTCCTTCAAGAAATGCTTTTGTTAATAGGATATTAATTGTTCCTTACTAATAATATTAATGGAAACAGCATATTTAAAGAATAGAGGTCTTATTTATTTACTTAAAACTGAAGCATTCAAGTAAAAACAATACAAAACCCACCAGCGTTCGCTATATCTTGCAATCTGTTGATTTTCTTGTCGTAAGGCACTTTTTTTTGCAGAATAATTCGGCTAATGTGAGCCGAGTGCGTTTTTGTGCTGGTATCTTGGCTAGTTTCGAAGTGTCGTGGACAGCTGACTCCCGAAGCTTTTAATATTCTGTGCGGTGGTTAGTTTGCAGATGGCGAAACAAGTTATCTGTCGAGCTGTCTTTAACGGCAACCAATTGTTGGCATAGTTTGCAGATTGCCGTCTTTTGAGCATCATCCATCATTTCAAAGCCAAACCACCTAGATGTGAGTGAGCATGACTCGCATCTAGCAATTCAATTTAATGACGTAGATTGAGAGAACAGTGGTGTCTGTATTTTATCTTCTCATTTTTAACTTCACTCATGCATTTATAGGCAGCTATGCTAGCTTAACTTGCACACTGCATTCTAATAGGCTACATCACGCAGTGTAATCATGCACTCTCTATGCGCACACGCAGTACTCTATCCCCTACTAAACTACATCAAGTAGTGAATGCCTGGACACTCAAGGCGTTTTTTTTAATTTTATTGTTTTTTGCAAATTGATTAACATACTCTATAATGTCAGCTCACACATCGTTAAAACAACAATTAAGATATCATCGTAGATGATACATATCGCACACCCCTACGGTCATCTATCTGCAGTGAAAGCACAAGTACCAATTCATTTCAACAATTCCACTTGCAGACAGCATGGTGGATCACTGCTCCTGTGTGCTCTGCTATCTTCATTCAGATTGGTAGTTGCTGCATTCCAAATTTGCATAAAGTCACTGAACACACCCACATCTAGTCACCAACGTCTCCGGAAGTTGCCAGCTCTCATTGAAAATGAATGGTCTCTGGTCGCTTTGCCGCTGCAAGTCGCTGTATGCGTGATTTTGCCTTATAGTTTTCCTATATGCCTGAGTAGCATACAAGTCTGTAGTTGCATCTGAATTCTAATGTGCATAATTTCAGTAGTAACTCCTCACTACACATGCTCAACTCTGAATACGACCACCATGCATTTTACACCATGTTCTAGCACTGCTGTTGCACCTTTTGTTATATTAAAGTTTCTAGCCTTCTACACCAGAGACATGACTGTGGTATGTTTTTGCACATGGGGTTTATATTTCGCCACTTGCAGCAAGTAGCACCAGTGGTCTCTCCAAAAGACACAACGAAACACAATATTCACGTTATATTATGCAGCCTAGTGCTTAACTATGAGCAGTTGCTCATAGGTTGAAATGTGAAGCTATGTATCTATCTGTTACTAAGCACAGGAATTAAAACACCATGAATGTACACTGCAAAAAACGTTAGCTTGACAAGTGGAAATTCTTAAATACGGGCAAATTTTTCTACCATATCTTATGAGATTATCATAAACACATTATTACATTATTGAGCGTATTTCTTGATATTTTACTAATTTCATGCTCATCCCCCCACAAAATAGATAGATCAAGGCCATTTCAAACATGAAATACTATTAATGTCTAAAAATAGGCTTAACATCCTTGTCTCATACTGAAAAATCTTAGATACATCTGTGTATATTTGAGGCATTCACACTTAATAAGATGTAAATATGCTCTGTATATAGTTGCAATGAGAAAACAGAAAACATATATAAATGCCAAAAGTTGTGTTCAGTTTGTACTGAAAAGTACTGTACTGTGGAGAGAATGCAGACTGGCAGTTAACTGTAAACACTCCAAATCATGAAACCAGGCATCGTGAACAGAGAATTATACAAAGGGAACTAAGCTATTATTGGCCTGCCGTTAACACAGAATAGGGAAGTAAAACATATTTCCCAGTAAAACAGAAAGCAGACACGCATTATTATGGCACTCACGTCAATCAGAGTGCATACGTCCTCAAGATAGTACTTATTCATGGCAGCGTTGGCTGCTGCGAGGTTGAGCAGGTAGTCGTTGCGAGCTTTAGTGCACTTCAGCTGGGTCTCTTGTACTTTTCCTTGCCTCTGCAAAACACACACACACACACACACACACACACACACACACACACACACATACATACAGAGAGAGGAAGCAGCGGGTTACAGATATGAACTGATAAATTTTTTTGTGCTATCCTCTGACAAAGAAAACTGCACATCATCAAGTGAAAAATATACTCATCTCTACCTTTTCCATTAGCCTTTCCATCTTCTTTACTGAGCTGCGCCTTTGCCCTCCTGATTGGCCAAGGCTGAGGTCAGACCCCTTGCCAGTCTGTTTCTCCTCCAGTCTTGCAGCTTCTTTGAGTTTGCCCTCAGCAGAAAGACATTCGGAGTGATACTGGTGATAAGTCTTCAGAGCCTAGAGTGGGCATCAATAATGACACACATGATTTATTGGCTAATGGCTGCTTTTATTTGGTAGCTAAGATAAAGGTCTCTTTTGGCAACTCTAAAGAATAAAGAACACACACACACACACACACACACACACACACACACACACACACACACACACACACACACACACACACACACACACCACACAAGCCAAGAGCCTTGAGCCAAGACACTCGTGATAAGCAAGCTGTTCTGTGAAGGGTGAAGGCTTTCAGAGAGCAACCACCTGGCAGAAGGGTGGGTAGGTTTAATCAGGACATGTGACCTGGGCTTGACCACAGAAGACCATTGGGGTAGGGGATCTATGCCCTACCCCAGGGATCTGAAAAAGCTTTTGATCATGAGATGCTATCATAGAATACATGTACAATCTTGCACAATTAGCGCATCCATATTATATCATATTAAATACTGTAAAATAGATCTAGGGCATTTTCACTTGACCTGAGGCCGATTGGTTGAACAAGAAAGCTGTGTTCAAATACAGGGTAAGCACTTCCAAAGCTTTCATGTAGCTTGTCATGTTATTTCCTATTTCCAGGTTCAAATCCACTCATTTTTGTCAAAAGCAATAAGCATTGACTGACAGACTTCACCCAAACTGTTGACCAGGGGAGAATAATTATATAATAAAAACTAATTAAATACCAATGCATTCATTAAAGCAATACAAAACTGCATGTACAGCATAAAAACTGATGATATAAAACAAGTCTTCCCCTAACTAGACTTGAGTATTCTGGTGAAGACTGAAAATATGTTTAGTCTAGTTTGATCCTATTTAACCACAGAGATGCATGTTGGCTACATTTAAGCAGCAAAATCACACTCACCGTCTGCAGCTCTGTGGTGACCTTAAGGAGTTCATCCTGCATCTGCAGACCCACTTCTTTACTCTACAACACAATCATAAAAAATTCAGCCCAGTGCGATCATTGGTGAAAGAGAGACAATGTGTGTGGATGTGTGTACCTTCTTGGCCAGGCGGTTTGTGTCCTCGATGCAGTGAGACAGGCGCTGGGTGAAGGTGGTGCTGCAGACCTCACTGAGTGAGCTGTGGTCCCGGCTCTCCTGCTTGGTCTGTATTAGCAGCTCTGACCAGCACTTGGACACAGACTGGTCCATATGCTCTTTCCTTAAAAACAAAGGAAAAACTTTTAACTTGGAGCTCATAGACAAGCTGTTGATAGTGTTCAGTTATTTGCATGTAGGTGGTTAGGATGGTGTACTTTTTGGTCTTGAGGGTGAACCTCTCGCTGAGTTTTTCCAGAGAGCGTGCATACTCAGCCTCGATCTCCCCCCGACGGCGTAGATAATCACTAAGATCCTGGAGCTGCTGCGTCTTCTGCTCCAACTGTGCATCCAACACCTTCAGCTGCTCTGAAAGCTGACTACGCACCTCTGAAAAAAAAGGGGGAGGAAAAGACATTCTCAGACATTGCTCTCTTTTACTCAGACTGCACATACAGTTGCAATCAAAATTATTCAACCCCCATTACAAATCAGGTTTATTGTCAAAATTTCGAGACTTTCAGCTGTTTGCAATGAACAAATTAAACAAATGAACAATAAATAATCAACACAACGAATGCTTCAAGTGGTTTCCCCAAATTCAACTGAAAATGCAACTTATAATGATTTCTCCAGTCTCAGAATTATTCAACCCCTTCATGGCAAGCATCTTTAGTACTTAGTAGAGCACCCTTTTACTGTTATGACCTTCTGCAAATGAGATGCGTGGCTTCTAGTAGCATTCCTGGGGAATCTTAGCTCATTCCTCATGAGCAATTGCCTCCAGTTCAGTGATATTCTTGGGTTTGTGTGTTTCAACTCCCTTCTTCAAATCCCACCAGAGATTTTCTATGGAGTTCAAGTCAGGTGACTGTGATTGCCCTGTAGAATCTTCCAGGACTTCTTCTGCAACCAGTCTTGGTGGAATTTGTGGTATGCTTGGGATCATTGTCCTGTTTGAAGGTCCAATGACGCCCAAGCTTCAGCTTCCTCCCAGACAGCATGACATTTTCTCCTAGGATTTCTGATACTATAATGAATCCATCTTGCCTTCCACACGCTGCAGGTTTCCATTGCCAGAGGATGCAAAGCAGCCCCAGAGCATCTCTGAGCCACCACCATGCTTGACTGTGGACAGAGTGTTCTTTCTTCATTCTTCTTCCTCCAGACATACCGCTGATCCATCATGCTGAAAAGTTCCAGTTTTGTTTCATCGCTCCACAGAACAGAATCCCAAAACTTCTGGGGCTTATTTATATAATTTTGAGACGACTTTTCTTGTGCTTGTGGGTCAGTAGTGGGGTACGTCTTAAGAGTTCTAGCATGGAAATCTTCTGCATTTAGTACACCTCTTAGTGTGCTCACTGAAACCTCGGTGCCTGTTGCCACCAAGTCTTGCTGCAGGTTTTTTGCAGTCACTCGAGGGTTTTTCACAAACTGCCTTCTCAGAAATCTGGTTGCAGCCCTTGATGGTTTCCTTTTTCTGCTCTGTCCAGGTATTTAATATATTCTCTATCCCTTGCCAGTTCAGGTATTTCATGTGTTCCAGCTCAAGCACACCCAGTGCAACTAATGAAGCCCTTAATTAGTTGCATCAGGTATGTTTGAGACAACACCTGTTTTGCATATTTGTGCTGTTGTGAGAGATTCTATTCAGGGGGGTTGAATAATTATGAAACTCGTAAATCATTATAAGTTGAATAAGTTTTCAGTTGAATTTGGGGAAACCACTTGAAGCATTCATTGTGTTGAACTATTTCAATTGCTTTTGTTTGATTTGTTCATTGCAAACAGCTGAAAAATTTTGACAATAAACTTGATTTGCAATAGGGGTTGAATAATTTTGATTGCAACTGTAGCCTGGGGCAGTCACGGGACACGATAAGCAGAACCAGTGTCACTAATGCAGACTACACTCAAATACATGACCGTGACCAAGAGGGAGAGAAAAACAAGCACGAGAGAGCAAAATTGAGAGAGAAAGAAAGAAAAACAGAGTACCATGACCCCTTCTTTACCTTTGAGCTGCGTCTCATACTCTGCCAGACACCCCCTTTCCTTCCTCAGTTTGCCATGTGATGTCATGGTCTTGCAGGAAAATCCTGTGTCGTATCAGGTATCTCAGGAATATGCGTCCGAATGCGTATTAATGGTCGTCTTCAAACTACCCACAGCACTTTATATAGTGAGGAACAGAACCAGTCACAGTTTGATGTTGTGATTTTTCTGCCTATCAGCAAACACTGACACACACTCAAAAAAAAAAAAAAACCGAAAAGGGAAATGATGGTGTGTGAGTCTCTGTTTCAGTCAGCTTAGTGACAGTTATCAGTTTCCTCAGTGCTGCTGTTGATCTCCCTTTTATGTGCTTTTATGGATTCAGCTGTGGAACTAAGCAGGCAAGAGA
This sequence comes from Ictalurus punctatus, assembly GCF_001660625.3. Classification (NCBI taxonomy): domain Eukaryota; kingdom Metazoa; phylum Chordata; class Actinopteri; order Siluriformes; family Ictaluridae; genus Ictalurus; species Ictalurus punctatus. The sequence continues at coordinate 14,761,434 of NC_030430.2, forward strand.
CTCAGTAGTTTTCTTTATCTCCTTCCTGAACGAGTGGATATATTTGATTGTCCTCGCCTGTGAAAGCAAAAAGAAAAGAAAACGAAGAAGAGAGGAGCAGACAGTGAATTTGTGGCAATAAGCAAAAAAACGTTAACTTCAGCACACCTGGCCACATCCGGTGTACCCTTAGATGCTCTCACCAAGACATCCTGTTAACACAGTACTGACAGCCATGGGTTTCTGTAGAGATGCGGTTACGATAGAGTGTTTACCCCCATTTATGACATGTACTGTGTAAGTGTTTGAGCTGTCTTGTTCAGAAAGATTTCTTTCTCACACATACTCAACAATTGAAATATTATACATACAAACAATTGAAATATTCAGTTGCAAACAATTCTGTCCCCTTTCATTCCAGGATTTACATCGGAGGATGGTTTAAACACTTCTTTCTATGAGTAATGGGAAGAATGAAATGCTTTATGTTCAAGTCAACCTACATAACTTCTGTCATAGCAGGCAGCTGATCATACTTAATGCTAAGCTAAAGATATGACCTGGTATCATATATAGTATAGGGTAGCAGATGGCATATCTGTCTTAGCCATGTCTTATACATAAAAGTAGTTCATAATTTGAATTGAATCACAAGGCATTTAGTGACTTTGTTTCAAAAGTTACATGTTATTGCAAGGTCTATAGAAAAGAAATTCTAAAATAAAAATAAAATAAAACACTATTTTGCTGATGTGTCTTCTGTATTATATACACAGTTCATAAATACTTGTACAGTGACAGTGTGTGATGCTTTGGCCCTGTACTCCAGCAAACTGCCTTAGACATAAAGAGTGACTATGAAAATATCGGAAAGTATTTCTACTAGTTTATATATAATGTACTGTGCACACCACAGGTAACAGGTAATGACACAGTTTTGTTTACTGGTCTCTATATTTTAAAATTGGATTGAAAATGGAACAGTTTTTAGAACAAAGCGCCAAATTAATAAATGGTAGTTTCTATATTGGGTAATTTACAGTAAATTGGGCAGTTCTCAATGCTTATAAGCTTCTATATATTGCCTTTAATAATCCTCAAACCGGATGAAATGTTCACGAGGAGAGCTGAGTGAACAACGGTTCTGCAAAAATATTTCCGTGTATTTCTAAAATGCACTTCTGAGCGTCTTAGTCATTGTGGGGATCCTGCGTAGGATGCGTCAGTGTGGTGGGCGTGTTGGTCCTGTTACTGGGTGGAGGGACTTGAGTCATATTTTTTCAGCCTCTCTGCTTCTCTTTTGAGTTGTTTAGGTTTTCAAATAGAAGCTTTTAGGAAAGTACCTCATGAGGACCAGCAACAAGTTTCAAACTGTCATGTGTTCCTAGCATCACGTGAACATTTGGACTAAATACATACTAATACTAAATAAATAACACTTTGACCTCATACACACACACACGCACACACACACACACATACGTACACGCGCGCACACACACATTTTGTCTTGCCAACCTTGTGAGTACCTTCCGAAGACATGACTACTAATGCAGTTAATTAATGCACCTAAATCTAACCATAATCAAAGAATCTTAATCAAAAGTTAACAATCTGGCTCTTTTAGTTTTTAAATTAAAGCTGCAGTTTTAAAAAAAATTCCCCTCATGGGGATTTCTATCCCACACACGCACATGCGCACGCACACACACACACACACACACACACACACACACACACACACACACACAGCAGACTTTTGAAAAATCTTGCAGTGCTGATGTACCCATGACGGAAGTGGCATAGAGAGGACTTTCATCTGAGTTGTAGGAGCTTTTACACAAAGAGAGCCTATGTGCACTCTGTGTGTGTGTGTGTGTGTGTGTGTGTGTGTGTGTGTGTGTGTGTGTGTGTGTGTGTGTGTGTGTGTGTGTGCGCGCGTGTGTGTTTTGGACGGTGGGGGGAGGGGGGAGGCTGGGGGTTCAGCATGACTAAGTAAGTTTCTTTGAGTGACCCTGCATGCCACTGCAATACACTGTCTCCATCAGCAGCCTGCCCACACTTATCCTTTTGTAACTCTGAGTCAGACACTCCAGAGCACACCCGGAGTTTAGGTTTAGAGGTCACATCCCCCAACTATTATAAGGATGCAATTATTAGATTGTGACCACCATAGCAGTTTAGCATAAAATGGCCTAGACTCCAGCTTATATGTGCACTCAAGAGTGAACCACATCCGCTTATACAGTCCGTTTGTACTTTGTTTGCAGCGGCTTATAAAAGCACACACACACACTACGAAAGACAAGAAAGTAGCCACTAAGACCACATGTCTATAAGAATAATATGTAATGACCATTCATCCAATTACATAACCATTTAAAATCTCAGTGCAGTCCTTTCATATTTGTTTTAAATGGAAATATATTAATGAAGTGATGGAATAAATGTGTACGAGGGCAGTATTGACTAAATGGGAACGCTTGAATAAACCTGAGCTGGCTGCTGTATTGAGTTAAGAAGCTGCAGGGAATTAGAGATCCATGGGATCAATCCTGTTTTACGCTCCCAGGAGGCTAAAGATGACACCAAGAACTGGACCTTATCTCTCCCTGAGCAAGGGACCAGCTCATTATACACACTTATAGACACACACACACACACACACACACACACACACACACACACACACACACACACACACACACACCAATCCACCCATGCACACACGCAAATACACACAAAAACACACAAGTTCACATGTACACACACTGGTCAATTTAATAGGAACACTTGTACATCTTCACATCCATGCAATTATCCAATCAGCCAATCATGTTGAAGCAGCACAATGGATAAAGTCATGCAGATACAAGGGAAGAGCGTCAGTCAATGTTAACATCAAACATCATGATGGGGGGAAAGAAAATGAGATCTCAGTTCCTTTAACCGTGGCATGATTGTTGGTGCCAGATGGGCTGCTTTGAGTATTTCAGAAACTGCTCATCTCCTGGAATTTTCACACATAGCTCTTGAGTTTACACAGAATGGTGCAAAACACAAAAAACACCCAGTGAGCAGCAGTTATACAGGCAGGAATGCCTCGTTGATGAGAGAGGTCAGAGGAGAATGACCAAACGGGCTTGAGCTCACTGGAAGGCTACAGCAAGTCAAATAACCACTCTTTACAAACATGGTGAGCAGAAAAGGATCTCAGAATGCACAGCATATCAATGTTTATATTATATAAACACTGTGCACAGCATTAAAGCACATTAGCAGGCCTGATGATGAGACACAACACACTGCAGGTTGCAAACAGATTCCAACTGGTACACTATTAATATACATTACTGTATTAAGACTAGAGTTATACGTGCAAAACTCTGCAAAGCGAAAACTAAAGAAAGACATTGAAGCCTTCTTTATTTCAGTTTAGAGAGTAGCATAACTCTGTGACATGTGACAGCATTACTTACAGTAATTAAGTGCACAAATTGCATGTAAAAAAAATAGACCGCCTCAATGCTGCAACAGCTTCTAGTACTTCTAATAAAATCCTGAAAATACAGACACTCAGTTCTACCCAAATGCAGCGCACTAAAATCCTCCAGTTTCCTGCTAAACATAGGCACAAATTACAGAGCTGCAATGCATAATAAGCAAAAGGATTAACCCAAGCGGATTATTAGCTGTGTTAAAGAAACTCCGTACAGTCTGTTTATATTCTCACTGCATTAATGAGACATGTGTTCACACTCACCACATCACACCTCCACATACCACCATACTACCAAACACTGTACACAATTATGTGAAAAGCCACACTTTCATATCTAGTCAGCACATGCAGAAACTAAAGCGCCATCAAACGAACCAATCAACCAGTCACAGAAATGTTTAAATCAGTGTCTTTTTTGTAACATTTTACTTCACTTTCTGGCAGCTGAGATGAAAATACTTGCGTTTTCAATAACAGTTTCTGTGGCCGGAATAAAAATCAGTGATGTGGACCACCAATATTTAACCATTAAAGGTAAAGAAGGTGTCTCTACTCGCCTGTCAGTTCATGAAGCCTGTCAACTCCAAAATCTTCCCCACTGGCACTAGCTTTGAGAGTGAAGAGCTGGATGAACTCTGCCTTCATCTCTGAAGTACTACAACATGGTGTGATCCATCAGTCGGACCACATGCTGACAGACAGCAAGCGGCAGAGGGAAAGGAAGTAAGAGAGAGAGATTTTATCTTAAAGAAGATGAAAAAAAGAAGAGTGTGAGTGTGAGAGGAAATGAAGAGTGAGATGAAAGACAGACACAAATGAGAGCGCGAGAGATGAGGCGAGATAAGAATGTTAGCTCAGTGGTTACGGTTCTAATGTAGAGACTGGAAGATGAGTGAGCCACTTCTGGATCCTTGAGCAAGAATCTTAACCCTTAACTGCTCATGGGGGTCAGTGAGACTGAGACTGAGAAGAGTAAAAAAAATTAAAAATAAAAAATTTTTTATAAAATGAGGAGGCAGGGCCAGCTGTCTGAAACGGATCAATGCTGAGATATAAAGAAACAGGAAGCAGTATTATAATGTTTAACCATTAGTCGATCTTGTTCTCCCTTTAAAACCATCATCCCCAACATCCACCCACCCACACAGAAGCGCGCGCGCGCACACACACACACACACACACACACACACACCTCTGAGCAGTTCGAATGACAAATATCCTTCACACAAACAGGTAATGTACATACATGTGCATGTAGATTATAGGCAAGACAGCTACTGAGATAAGTTTAAAGACTACTCTTATTCCTCGAATGTAAACAAGACTGTGTTCAGTGTTGATCAATTTTGGTGAAGTTACAGCTGTAGAAAAAGAATGCTTCCTGCTCTTGCATGCACAAACGTGTGTGTGTGTGTGTGTGTGTGTGTGTGTGTGTGTGTGTGTGTGTGTGTGTGAATATTTGCAGCTTTGCTGCCCTTCTAATTCACTCTCTCTCACACACACACACACACACACACACACACAGAGAGAGAGAGAGAGAGCAGACACTAGATTCACATGCATCAATAATAAACTCCAAAGCCTTACCTCATTCTCTGTAGCCTTCTGTTTGTCACTCTCCCTCTCTTTCTTCCTCTCCTCCTCCCTCCCTCACCCTCTGCACACAGAGAACACTGTGTTTGAGTCACACAGATTCCACGGACCAAATTTGATTTCTCTCCCTGTGACACATTCAACACAGTCGGCTCGCTCTCCTCCTGTTCCTCCCTCCCTCTCTCGCTCTTTCTCACTGAGGTACGCATTCAAAATAGCCCTCCTCTCTCTCTTCCTTACACTCTCGCACATAAATACACACAAGAAAACAGCTCCCCTCCTGCTTGCTCTGAAACACCTCCCCCCCCCCGCCCCCTCCTCTTCTCTTTCATACACACACCACAATCTGACACACACACAAACACACGACTGCACACTCAGACACCACCAATCCCTCGCCGTGAGAGGATGTCATAAACTAAGCCCCGCCTCCATCTCTCCCCACTCCCCGCAGGCTTGCTATAAATACAAGGATGGATATGAATATGCTGTCTTGGTCTCCAAGCTCTCTACTCTCCTTCATTTCTCATCCGTCGTTTCTCTTTTCTCATTCTCACTCCTGCTATGTGTTGATGCCTATGACCTTGCATTGTGTTCACTGACCAGCAGCAGTACACACGTAGATATATGGCTTGTGGTCACACACACACACACACACACACACACACACACACACACACACACAGAGAGAGAGAGAGAGAGAGAGAGAGAGAGCCAAGGGGGTAATTTACAGCTATGAATCCACTAGATTCGACCACCCTGCAGACGATGTGGCTTTAAAGCAGATCCTGGGAGTTGTGACCAAATCAATAATAAGGATGGTTAGTCTTGCACAATAACAATTCCTCCACTTGATTCTGCACACAGAAAAACATCGACAATCATAAACCCATGCAATACAGCCTGTTTCGCCACAGGTGTATTACATATCAAGGCATTGTTTGTTTCTTGTTGTTGTTTTTGTCCATGCCCGATGGCTACTTCTTCTATGCTTGCATATATGATTACCGTTTGAACAATAGCAACGTGTCATTTCTCTGTGCCACAAGCAGCAAAAAAAAAACTGTATCTCAGAGGAAATGAAGGTGGCCAATCACTCATCACATACCACACATACACTAGAGCATTAAGAAGGTGCACAAAGACTTCCAGACCAACAGATGTGGGGGAGGGAAGACATGAGATCATGTATCTGTGTCGATAAGTGTGTTACTTTTCCATTAGTAAGGGTGTGTTTGTGTGGTTAAGAGAGTGGCTTAAAAGCAGAGGAATATGAAATTGGGATATACAAAGAAGTAAGATCTGTTTACGTACAACGTGAAAAATCTTCTCTGGATAAACAGCGGGTCAAGGTGGTAGTTTGACTCGGTTCTCGGCAATGTACAAGGTGCAACTTGTCTGATTTATACACAGTGAGATTTAGAGAGAAGCTATGCACTCTCTACACCATCAGCTTTCCTGTACTTGCTTCCTTCCTCTGTTGCTCTGTGTCTGTCACTGCCTTTCTTACTCTATCTCAGGATGTGGTTACAAGACGACGAATACCGAAAAAAAAATGTTCAAAAATCAATCTGAAACGCACAACTCATGGAACAGTTTCAATACACTCCACTAAACTGCTTGAATGTTTCAGCATGTTGAACAGGAAACAAAAAGGTTCAGATCCATAGCTGCATGCGCACTTGTCACAGTAATCCATTCCTAACCAAATGCGACAATCTCATAAGATGCCTCGTTTTAATTATGGTCAATAAACTCACACAAATGTATTGTAGTAGCTGTGAAAACAAGGATTACTCCACATGAATCTCTCCACCCGTGTGTGGCTGGAAAGATGACTCCACTGTTAGAGGCTGGGGGGAAGCCGGCAGGGCGTCACAAGATCAGATGTGACATGAACAGCAGAATCTGTCGCATACTAGGGGTCTTATGCAACCTGGCAGGTAGCCTAAAATTACACACTGAGTTAACACAAACAGTGATACACCAACGTTATGATAACATGGTCAGTGGCAACTCTTCTGCCCCTGCTTTGGCTGTATCCTATGATCCATCTCTTTCCCCTAGGGTCAGTTCAGTTTCCACTTGGTCAGTCAGTCCTCACAGGTCTGACCTACTTCATCACTCTGGCTTTCCACACATACATACACACTGAGGATAACTGCACATAATACAACTGGACAGAAAGCAACAAAATTACCACTCCATTAACGGTGATGTATAAAAACCCACTGAACAAAAAAAAAACTATGAGTCAGCATTTTTAAAGGTCACCAAACTGGCAGTAACCAAACATTATTTAAGCTGAATTGAATCTGATGTCATCGTGAAACTCGAATCACCTTGACGTTGTTCTGCAAGACACATTAGCTGTTGATGGAACATTTGCTGTTTTCATGGGAGTTAGAGACGTTGACAAACAATAACCGAAACAGTTAATGTTTTGAAGGTAAGCCTTGAGATGCATCAGGAAAATCAAAGGCACGATTACATCCGTTTGCGGTATAATTGCGTGAGTAGATGATGTAGTAATGCAGAGTAGATTAGCAAAATACGTGTTGAGCAGCTTAAAAACCTTTCCTCATTTAGCCTTTGTACACTTAGACCTGTGAAAGCCAAGAATAATGGAAGCAAAAATACAGAAGTGTTACCATTGAATCAAGTTCCGGCAAGCCTAAACTAAAAAGGAAATTAAAAATATATTTATATAAAACTGTGATTTATGGAATGGCCAGCTGTCTCATGCTCAAAGCACTGCTTTCAACAAGAGCAAGGCTCAGTCAAGTTATAAAGAAAACTGCATTACATTCTGAGTCCCAGCTGCACAATGGTGCCTAATTCTATTGATCACCATCTTAGAGAATGTTCTCATCGGTAGGTGTGTGTCTGTGTTGCAAACAACATGTGAATCACCAAGTTCTATGTGCTACAATTGTATATGAGGGACTGTGACAAACCTATGAAAAGATACAATACACAGTTGTGTGAAAAAATAAGTACACCCCATGGAAATTGTTGGCTTTTTTGACATATTTGGACAAGCAAACATTTGATCATCTTTGAAACAGGGGTTATTAAGGAAGTTACTTGAAATGTACTTGAACAAAACCACAAGGAAAATGAACTTGTATTGGCCTATTTAGCATAAATAACTTCTTGTAGGCTTTTTGCATAATTGCCCACCAGGCTTGCTGGAATTTTTGACCAGTCTTCCATACAATATTCTTTCAGCTGCAAGATTTTTGAGGGTTTTCTTGCATGTACTGCCCATTTCAACAGTTGGTATGAGGTGCTTCTTGGGGTTCTTGAAGACTTCTTTTTGCATCAGACATTCTGCTCTTGGGCTGAATTTGCTCTGATGGCCAGTCATAGACAAATTGGAGGTCGTTTGAAATCTTTGCCATTCTTAGATGATTTTCATTACCATGGAATGATGTATTTCAAATAATTTGGAGATCTTTTTAAATCCCTTTCTGAAGGCCTTACAGAACTCTTAATATCTTGGCATGATTACACCACACACCTCAATAGCAAAGGGGACAGCATACACTAGATACGAGAGGTTTAAATAAGACTCCCTAAGCAGGTTCTCATCACTGGCACCCAATCTTGAGCACCTGATTCTAATTTTATGGATTTGAAGGTGTGATGAATGTAGGGGTGTACTTATTTTTTCTATGTGACTGATCTGCTTTTTGTTCATTTAAATTGTGAAAATTACTACAAAATGTCCATTTTATGTGTCATTTGAGAGATTGTATCAACTTTATTTATAGGCACTGTTTCAAAGTGGATCAACTGTTCAAAAAAGCCAACAATTTCCATGGGGTGTATTTATTTTTTCACATGACTGTATTTAAATGCATTATATTTACAAATAGTTGTTTTCAATTCACAATACCACAGCTTTATTTAAAAGAAAACATTATTCTGCTAATTTTATTAAGTCCCAAAATGGCTGTGATGAACTTAATAACAATTAATGATTAATACAAATGCTGTACTGTATTATATGTGCTTTATACAAATAGAGTATTTCATTCCATGTCATTATGGTTCACTACATTTAAAACATTTTTTACAATAAAATTTTTTAACACAACAGTGTAACACTGTGGCCATTCTGTAGACTACACAATTTAAGCATGACATTGAGTAATGTACCTTCTCTTGTGACTTATCAAGGTCTATATTCATGGGAAAAATTATTGGCGGTTGAGTTTAATTGTTCTATATCTAACAAATATTAAAACTAGTTTTGCTGAACCACCAATAATACCACTGGATTTATTATGCAGATGTAAGTGATACAGGATATCTGACAGAATATTAAAATGTACTATAAAGGGTGAGTTCAGATATATTGGGGCACTTCTTGAATTTCCACCTTGTCTAAGCTATATTGGCATTAATAAAACAAAATCCCTAAAGTGATACATTTCTGAAATCCTCAATGTGTTGACTATCTACATACAGTATGTAGGAACAAAATTTTTATATCGTATTCTAAAGAAGCATGACTTTTGTCAAGACTGACTGAAATCCGTTTTAATGACGTTTGGGTTTGGTCATTTTGGACAGCATGTTTCATTGGTTAAGGCTTTTACTTTCATCCATAATTACATGTTTTCCACCGTATCTATTTGTAGCATACTTATTAATGGCATCAATAAAGCGCATTTCAATAACAGAATTTTTAATAAATAATCTTATCCAAATTCATCATCGCCATATTCTAATATTGTATGAACAGACTAGTAATAAAATTGACATACATATTAAGATGCTTCTTAAGTAACATACTGTATATAATTCATTTCTTAATTCAAGCACAACAATAACATAATTTAGAAACTCTTTTTAGAAACTCCAATCTATTCTAAAATTCACTAAGAACAGATTAAGTAATTATCACAGTAGAAAATCGCCACTAAAAGGGAAATATCCATCCATCCATCCATCCATCCATCTTCTATACCACTTAATCCTTTTCAGGGTCACGGGGAAACCTGGAGCCTATCCCAGGGAGCATCGGGCACGAGGCAGGGTACACCCTGGACAGGGTGCCAATCCATCGCAGGGCACAAGGGAAGTAACATTTTATTTTTTGTAGTAGCTTAACACAGGAGTTTTAAAAAATAAACATCATCATTAATATTATAAATATGTATACATTCTACATTTCCCAGTTTTCATTATTCCCGTTTAAAAAAAAAATTGTTACAGAAGTACATCTCATGTATACAGTATATGAATAATAACAGCAACAACACCACCACCACCACCACCACCAACAACAACAACAACAACAACAATAATAATAATAATAATAATAATTATTATTATTATTATTATTATATGTGTAATATATATGTCATTACCTAGTGTTCATGCATTCATTCATTCTATCTCCAAGATTTTTGGGATCAGCTTTCTGTTTGATGCTGACCAGACCTGGTCATGTTATTTCTATCAAGCAGTTTCACTGACTTTCATATGTCAAGCCAGAAAATAAGTGCTGCTACGTTTAACTATCCCAATGTACTAGAATTCACCCTATAATAATTTAAATATAATATAATCCAAATTCCGAAAACGTTGGGACAGTATGGAAAATGCTAATAAAGAGGAGTGAGTTGTAAATGTACATTGGCTTGCATTTAAACAAAAAAACAGTATAAAGACAAGGTATTTTGTGTTTTACCTAATGAACTGCATAGTTGTTTTGAAGATAAAATTTTATTTTGAAATTGTTGCATGCAACACGTTCCAAAACAGTTAGGACAGAGGCAATTTAGGACTAATAGCAATGTGACAATTTGAAATAAGAAGGTGATGTGAAACAGGTGAGGCAATCATCTAATCATAGTATATAAGGAGCCTCCAAGAATGGCCCAGTCCCATAAGAGCAAGGATGGGTCGAGGCTCGCCAATCTGCCAACAGATGCATCAGTGAATAATCCAACACTTTGAGAACAATATTTCCCAAAAACACATCGGTAGGATTTTGAGCATTTCACCTTCTACAGTGCACAATATGATCAAAAGATTCAATCAATCCGGTCAAATCTCGGAGCATAAAGGGCAAGGCTGAAAACCACTTCTGAATACGCATGATCTCCTATCCCTCAAACGTCACTGTCTTAAAAAAAGACGTCATGAGTCTGTAATAGATATCCTGACATGGGCTCTGGAATACTTTGGCAAACCTTTGTCATTAAACACCAATCGCTGCTGCATCCACAAATACAAGTTCAGGCTTTACTATGCAAAGCAGAAGCCATACATCAGCATTGTCCAGAAGCACCGCCAACTTCTCTGGTCTCGGTCTCATCGGAGATGGACAGCAGCACAGTGGAATAGTGTTTTGTGGTTCGACGAGTCAAAGAGGAAAAGGACTATCCAAGCTGTTATCAGCATCAGGTGCAAAAGCATCTCTCATGGTATGGGGGTGTCAGTGCCCATGGCATAGGTAACTTGCACATCTGTGAGGCCACTATTAATGCAGAAATATATGTACACATGTTGGAGCAACATATGCTGCCATCCAGAGCAGGACAACGGCAAACCACATTCTGCCCGGATTACAAGCGCATGGTTGCGTAAAGAGAGAGTGCGGGTGCTAGCATGGCTTGCCTGCAGTCCTGACCTGTCTCCGATTGAGAACGTGTGGCGCATTATGAAGCGCAAAATAAGGCAACGAAGGCCTCGTACAGTTACGCAGTTGAAGAAATGCATAATGGATGATTGGGGAAAATTCTGCTTGCTAAACTTAACCAACTGGTGCCTTCAGCACCCAAAATAATAAGTGTTATTAAAAGAAAAGGTGATGTTACACAGTAATAAACTGTCAACTGTCCCAATTTTTTTGGAGTGTGTTGCAGTCATCAGATTTGAAATGAGTGCATATTTTCAAAAATAAATAAAATTCACAGAGCAAAACATGAAATAATGTATTAATAATGTGTAATAATGTACAGGGTGAACTGAATTTTTAAATTACTCTTTTTGGGGTTTTTTTTTTTTTTTTTGCATTTTCCATACTGATCCAAGTTTTTCAGAATTGGGATTGTATCTTAAAGTATATATAATACATAAATTACATGAGCAATACACAATACACAAATTACATGAGAATCAATTTATTTCTGCATTCACACTTCCAAGCAGTTATATTAACATTCCAAAGGTCAAAAAGTCCAACTGTTTTATTTCTGAGCACTTATAAGGAATAAGCCAAAAAGCTTATTCCCTTAAAATAAACCAAAATTCTCAAACTGAAGACTTTACTGCAGGTCACTTCATTCCATTCAAGACCCAGGTCAGCAGATGGCCCACACTGCTTAACAAATCATATATAGTGCTGTGAAAAAGTATTTGCCCCATCCTGATATCTTCTGGTTTTGTGTTGCCCAGGCCCTGAAGCAGCAAAGCATCCCCAAAACTTCACACTTCCACCACCATGCTTGACCGTAGGCATGATGTTCTTTTTGAGGAATTCTGTGTTTGGTTTACGCCAGATGTAACGGAACCCTGTCTTCCAAACAGTTCCACTTTTGACTCCGTAGTCTACAGAACATTCTCCCAAAATGTTTGAGGATCATCAAGGTGTGTTTTTGCAAAATTCAGACGAGCCTTAATGTTCTTCTGGGTTAGCAGTGGTTTCCCCTCACCACTGTTCCATGGATGCCATTTTTGCCCAGTGTCTTTCTGATAGTGGACTCATGAACAGTGACCTTTATTGATGCAAGAGAGGCCTGTAGTTCCTTTGATGTTGTCCTTGGCTCTTTTGTGACTTCCTGGATGAGTAGTTGCTGTGCTCTTGGAGGAATTTTGGAAGGTCGGCCACTTCTGGGAAGGTTCACTACTGTGCAGAGTTTTTCCATTTGGAGATGAAGACTCTCGCTGTGGATCTTTGGGGTACCAGAGCCTTTGAAATAGCTTTGTAACCCTTCCCAGACTGATGTATTTCAGTCACCTTCTTCTTCTTTTTCATCATTTCTGGAATTTCTTTCAATTTTTGGCATAGTGCGTTACTGGTTAAGACATTTTAACCAACTGTTGATTTGACTGAACAGGGTTTGCAGTAATTAGGCCTGGTTGTGTCTAATCCAGATGAACCTTCCATAGATTTTGGCAATTAGTAACTACAGGAGCAAATATATTTTCACACAGGGCCAGTTGGTATTGGAAAACCTTTTTTCTTCAATAAACAACATTATCATTTAAAAACTGTATTTTGTGTTTACTTTGTTTAATCTTACACAAAAACAGAAATCAGGATGGGCAAATACTTCTTTACACCATTGTGTGTGAATAAAAATAAATAAATGTTTTGGGGTTTTTTTCCCCCACATTATATGCATACATATCAGATATTTTATATAAGGATGTACATAGACTAATAAGCTCTAATTATTCCTGATAGATTCTGGTCATTTTAGTAGTTACATTAGTATGTAAACTGACATCAAGACAAAAGATAGATCCAGGGAGAAAAGACCAGCATTTCCCAAGCGGAAGACTGGAACAGTAGGGCTGTTCTGCTCATTTTGATGACAGTAAGTTCACAGAGATAATGTTAGTGCGGATCAGATTTGACTGTGTGTCTCATCTCCTCTGCCTTTTTCACAGCTTCCTCCAGAGCCTGAGGTGACACCAAATCCAAACGCCGCAGTGCCTCCAGCAGCTGGGCTCGCGAGTTGCTGATGAATGAGTGAGATAGGAACCAAGGAAGACCACCACCGTTCCTCAAGGTATAGAGGGGTACTCTAGTTAGACCCAACACCTAGATGGACAGATGTTTTTTTAGGTTCTTTAGGGGCAAAGAAAATAAAACAAAACAGCTTTAAGTGAAAGCAGGCAAAATTACCTCTAAGCCATGATCCACTGCATTCAAAACTGCAGCTCTCTCAATCTCTAGCAGCTCAGCCTCTTTAATCTTCTTGCTATAGAAGTGCAAGATGAGGCGGGGAGGAGACTGAGCAAGGTGAGAGGACACATAGTCATCCATGGTCACTGGCACTGATGCCCCCAACTCCTCCTGTAGCTCTCTGCTCAGCCCCGCTTCCAGACTCTCCTCAGAAGGTGTAACTAACCTGCAGTGACCGTTTCAGAAACATTCATATACTTTCATTATCAATCAATCATGCTTATTAAACACTTTTTTTTTTTAAAAAACAACCGAGAGTTGACCAAGTACTGTACAAAAACAAGAAAACATAACATAATACAGGCCTCATAACATAACATAATAACCCCCCCCCGCCAGATGTAACAGAAATAAAACACACACACAAGGATTCATGGCAAGTTAAATCAAAGCCCGTGAAAATAAATGAGTTTTGAGCATGGATTTAAAAACTGAAAGAGATGACGCCGTTCTAATGGATACCGACATGTTGTTCCAGAGCTTAGGGCCGGCTACAGCAAAGGCTTTATCGCCTTTATGCTTTAATTTGGACCTGGGGACAGAAAGCAATCCAAGATCCCCAGATCTAAGTGATCTGGATGGATTGTGTGGGTGCATTATTTTATCTTTATAAAAAATTCTTTCATTGTTTAAACAGTTCACTCTGCATTCACACTAGTAGATAACAATGTTGCCCCCTGTTTGTCTGTTGTAGGCATGTCACAAATGCTACCATGCTACTTTGGTGGTATAAACCTTTTTATCTGATAAAACAACGTTGGTAGCAAAATGTTTAGGCTACTGTTTGTTATATATAATTCTCTTATGTGTTTACTAGGTAATAGCACAGCACCATGGTGCGACTGGTATCATTGCTGCCTCTCAGGTCCAGGGTCTCTGGTTTGATAATCTGCTCAGGTTACTGTCTGTGTGGAGTTTTGCATGTTTTATCAGTGCATGGTTTTCCTCTGGGTTCTCCAATCCCAACAACATGCAGGTAAATGAACTGGTTATGCCAGGGGTGTCCAATCTTATCTGCAAAGGGCCAGTGTGGGTACAGGACTTCATTATAATCAAGCAGGATCCACACCTGATTCCACCTGTTTAATCAGTCGATCTTGGCTTTCAGTAGTCTCGGGTGTGGCTTCTGTTTGGTTGGAATGAAAACTTGCACTCACACCAGCCTTTCCCAGATAAGACTGGACACCCCTGGGTTATGCAAAGTTGCTGCTAGATGTGAATGTGTCTCTCTGTGTGTGTGTGTGTGTGCGCGCATGGTGCCATGAATTGTCCTGGCATCCTATCCAAGTTGTGTTCCCGCCTCACGCCCAGTGTTCCTGGGATAGGCTTCGGATGGTTGCTGGTTACTGAAGATGAATGAATGAATGAACACTAGGTAATATTAAACATTAACTACCTAATCTCGTGCATTAAGAACACGAGCTAGCTATTTGTATGACGTTCAAGGCATATTTTTACTCCTTGTATTGACTACTTCTATTTAGGACTGGCTATAGTCCTAAATTATTTATTGGAAACAGAGCCAACATGGCATTTATAACTTTCTCGTTCATTTTTCTGTGATGCAAGCTGAGCTCTGATGACAGTGCTGACGGTCCATAGGAAGTAAAATCAAGCTGGGGAGAAAAAAATAAATATGAGAGAGTGTATAGCTGAGGAATATTGGATATCTTAAGCCAAAGGAGTGGCCCAAGTAATTTACAGAAGGCAATTATTTGAATTTGTTGCATTAACACTTCATTTGCATCAAACCCGAGAACATTTTCAATCAGCTGTCACTCGTCACTTTATTGCTTGCTGCTGTTGCAGCTCCAAATTGCCTACTTACATAAGAATTAATGCTTGCCTGTTACTGGTTAGTGTGAAAGCACTAGAATTAAAATTGAATAGTTTATTCAATTAAATTAACCGAACTGATTACATTGTATTTTTCACTTAAGCACTTACCCTCCTGGGAAACCAAGTAAACCATCAAAACGCATCTGCATCTGAAAAAAAAAAAGAAAAAAAAAAAAAGAAAAAGAGAGAGTTGGATCTTTGTTTCATTTTCATGTGTGTGGTGTTTTTGACCCAATTTGGGACACATAAAAGGAAGTGGTTTGGTAAAGGCAGTGCAAAATCTTGTTTACTACAATAAGCATTACTAAAGATTTGAAATGTGTCAATTTCACACAAATGGAAGGATTGATTAAAAGTATAGCCAAATATATAGCTGAAGTATAATCGTGATAGTCACTAACAGTGAGGTAATCCTTGATACCAAACCCTTTTGATGCTTTTTGTGTCAAAAACCAACATACAATTTTGAAACACTGCCTGAAAGCTTCATTCGCTCTAAATCACAAACCCATGACCAACGCCTGATGCTTTGTTTCGCAACCTCAACTATTTTTTTTTAAACTGCAAGAAAAGATGCACAAGCCCTGGCAGTCATTTTGAGAGTTGTGTAATGAAGTGGTCTAAGTAGTTTAATGATGCAGAAGTAATGATTTAAGAGACAGTGAGCTGTTTAGCAATACAGACATACTGATAATGCATCACATTTTAGTTTTGAATTCATCATAAAATATAAAACTGCTAAAATGTCTGTTTCAATTTGGGTTAACTATATATGCAGTTTACAGATATTCTTTCATTTTATACATTTAAAATAATACCAATTTCTATACAAAATACTTGACATATTATGGGATTACACTCTTGTAGGTAACCAACTGCTTTCAGCAATCGGTTAATAACAACAACACTCTTGTCAAAGGTGAGACAATTTGGTGGAAGGAAGCTGAGAAGCATTTACAAGCAGCCAAGATAGTCCTATTCCCATTCATTCCTCACTTTGCAAATACTGTACTATTTCTAACTACACTCTAAAATATAATAACGCCTGTTGTCTTTCTTTATTCTTGGTGTGCATCAACAATCAAATACTAATAAATTAGCAATTAAATCAAATTTATAGTGCATATACACCAGACAAAAATATAAATAATGAATTGAGCATGGACTACAGGAAACAGAATGATGCATGCTCCCCTAACCAGAAACGGAACCAGAAACGAAGCTGCAATACAGAGGGTCAGCAGCTGTAAATTCCTTGGTGTCATCATCACGGAGGATCTCACATGATCAGTGCATAGCAAATCTGTTATAAGGAATGTACAACAATAACCTAGAGACTCTATCTGAGAGCATGTTTACTAGCAGCATTAATGGCTGGTTTGGAAACTGCACTGCTCTTGACCATTTAAAAAAATGTGCAGAGAGTAGTACAAACTGCCCAGCACTTCACTGAGGGGAGCTTCCCTCAGTCCAGGACATTTACACCAGACCATGACTGAGGAGTGTCTGGAGGAGGATCAAAAAGCCCAGCCCACTGAACCAGCCATTTCATGCTACTGCCTGGAGGCAGATGGTACTGCAGTATTCCCACAGGCCAAATGACTGCTGAATAACAGTCATTGCACTAGACAGACACTAACTGCACACTGCACATTATCTTCATGTAGCATAGTCTACAGACGCCATTCTACACTTTTCTAGTAACCTGTTTACATATACTATTAAGCGTATATTAAATTACAGTTATCTGCATATACTACTACCAGGGGTGTAATCTGGCCTGAGCATTGGGGGCTGTATTCCTGAAGATATTTTCTTTAGCCCCGAATAATTCTCCATAATAATTCTGGACCGGTTTGTCACTACGTAACTGAACGTCAGTAAAAGTAATTTTTTATCTTCAGTGAATAAAGTGCTGTATTTTCAGTGAATGGAAAGACCAATCAGACAGGTTTTACAGGAAAATATGTGGAAATACTCATGTCTTGGCTGATGGGTCTCAATTCTGCCAAACGCTAGCTCACACAGTCAGTTAGTGTGAGGGGAAAATAGATATATGCAGATTTTTTTTTATTTATTTATTTTTTACCAGTAAAGGGGTTGAAACTGAAACCATAACATCCTCTCATACTGAGCAGGAAAAGAAGGTGTGTAAATGTTTATATGAGTTCCAGTTTACATGAACATGATATGAGCAGAGCATAAGGACAGCAAACGTACTTTGCATGGCACTGTAGCAGCTAAACCCTTACAGTGAAATGTAGTTGTGCCTCCTTTTGGCTAGCGACAACAAACTAGCCTAGTCTCATGCTAGATAAACAAAACGTTTTATATTCTGTCTGTCTGGTAACAGTGATAACACCCGAGGCAAGTTTTATTATAAAGCCAGGTTTTTGTCTGATCATGTCATTCACTGACAGCTAAGTTACTACAGCTTCCATAATACAAAACTTTAGGCTACTAGCTGAGCTGAGAATGTTGAGCTGAAAATTGACCATTATTTTTTTTCATGTTTTACTACCTGTACCATTGAGGTGGGAATTGTGGTTCATATCAAGTAGGTTCATCAGCAACGATTTTACAACCAGATAATGAACGTTTACTCGTAATCACTTGGTTTGAAACTGCCATTGCATTATGGGTTTTGAGGATTTTCCATCATGTAGGCCTAGTCATAATGGTAGTAGGTATCTGATATGATGCCATTTTGAGACATTTCAATGGCTGGATTATTCATGTGCAGATTATATGGTAAATCAAATCCAAACCCTTCCTTCTCCAGTTTTCACATTCTTTAAGCAATTAGCCCTCACATGCATGTTTTTAAAAGGTTTTTGATGGAGAAGAATCTGGTCTCAGCCCTGGATGATTAAGAGTCCAGCTTACGCCCTGATCACTACTCACTCTTAGATACACCAGAATTCTTATATCATATGAATACAGTTCAATATACACTTCTACTATTTATTTACTTTGTATTATGTACATAGCATATATTTTTGTATTTTATTCTTCCCTTCCCTGTATTTTATTCTTATCTTTAACTGACTGCAACATATTCTTCCTACACATTTATTAAGGGTATTTGGGAGATGCTCTTATCCAAATCGACTGAGATGTGCTCTGAATTCTCCATCAATTAATTCATCCTGATGCTGGTTCACAAACTAAGAGTACAATCAGTCTAAAAACTCTGTTGGGGAGGTAACAGTAAGAAAAACACACAAACAGATCAAACCTGCCTCTGTGAAATCACACACAGAAATCACAACCTAACTACGTCAAAGTTATGATATCTATTATTTCAGTCTTATATAGTTATTAGATTGTTTGATCAGACACTTGAATTGAATGGGTATAATCCAAACCTCAATAACTCTAAAACAAATAATAATGTCACTTGGAACTAATGTGCTCTGGATGTGGAAAAATCAGGCATAAAATGTTTTATGCCTCCAAATTATTATTATTTAAATGTTGAATTTAAATTTGCATAATGTATGTCGGTCTAAATATTAATATGAAGAAGGATAAAACAGTATGCTTGAAATAATAATAATAAATAAAATCTTTCAATGTCCAATTTTTTTAACATTCAAGTTGAAGACAATTTTTTTTCAACCTGTATATTTCTGATGAATGATGCAATGAGATTAAAATAACAATAACAACAACAACAACAACAACAACATTTTACCAAAAACAGCACTATTTAAAAAAAAAAAAAAATCTAAGATGATCAGCAGAGTCTAGCACAAAAACAAGCAGACTCAGTAAAGACTGATAGGGACAACTAATCTGTAGCTTTCTAGATGTTTATAGCATAGTAAATACAGAGTAATGCTGTCAAGTGATTTGAAGTTGATTGACATTCATATGAAAAAAAGCCTTATATTGACTGTCCATAAGTGTGGACACTATGCATGAAAGGGTTACATTTAAATTACTTATTTGTATATCTGGATTGTGTTTATAAAACTGTACCGAGGGGGTCTGTGGAATGTATTTTTACAGTTAAAGAGCTTCCTAGCTGTAAAATGTTTGAGGCCCCATGCACTAGGACATACAGAATATAAAAGACTGCACTTCATCCTTTTCACTGCTAGGCGGTAGTAACGTGCACTAATGTTAGATCGCTTCCGTTTCGCCACCCTCACCGCCATTTCACTGTATTTCAAAATAGCAGTCTACACTATATTTCCGTGTGCTTCTCTGTGTTGTGAATAAAATAATTCAAAATTCATTTTGAAAAGTCTGCTTCTCTCTGCGGTTCTCTTTGAATTTCCTAACATATTGTACGTAATAGTAAGAAAGAATAATTTTTAAAAAACCACCCTTACCAGCACGATATGTTTAACTGGGATTTTGCCGAAGAGTTTAGCTTGGCTATCTGCATACAGAAGGATGTGGCAGGCGTGTTTGTGGTCCAGTCGCGACAGCGCATCTTCTCTGCTCATGTCTCTAGCAGCCATTTCACACTGTAATTACGCAACTATTTTAGCAAATCAGGGAAATAACTTTATAAACGTGACTTTTATATAACTGACGACCAATAACAGTGTGAAGACAACTAAAGTGGACTAATAGCAATATATTTCAAAATATGAGTCCTCTAAGCTATTTGACGTCAAGTGATATATTAAAGAGTGCAGTCAGTGCTATGAATAATATTCCTTCCTTAAATTCCTTCCTTCCTTCCTTCCTTCCTTCCTTCCTTCCTTTATTCATTCATTCATTCATTCTTGTTCATTAAGCGCTTTACTGTTTTGACACTGGGCGCAAGGTGGGAATGCGCTCTGGGTGGGACACAAGTCCATCACAGGCCATCATTCACACATTCATATGCTCATTCGCAGCTAGAGGAAATTTAGAGGAGACAATCCACCTGACAGCATGTTTTTGGGGTGTAGGAGAAAACCAGAGAACCAGGAGGAAACCCACATGCACACATGACAAACATCTAAAACTTGGCTCGAATGCTCAGGAGTCTAAGATGTGAGAGAGCAATGCTACACTAGCAATATTCCACCAAGGAAAATATGTAAGGCGATATCAGTTATTCATAATTTAAAATCATATTTTCATATGCTACCATAGAATTTTCTACTACCATAGAATTTGAATTTAATCATTTAGTATCCAAGTCCTTGTTGACTCAACATGCCTTACAAGATTTAGGTGTGTGTGTGTGTGTGTGTGTGTGTGTGTGTGTTTGTGTGTGTGTGTGTTTGTGTGCGTGCGTGTGTGCATGCAAATCAACTATAAAAATCAAAGTGCAAAATAAGGCTACATACAAAATAAAACCCAATATGTCACAATAAGAGTGGTGGACAATCTATACATCATCATACAATTCATGCAACATACTGTGGTGAGTTGTTAAATAATATCTGATAGACTTGCTTATGTGTTTTCTGGCACTGTACAATATCCCGAGATCACTGGGCA